>NC_080579.1:58305437-58606489 GCF_029962835.1 Magnolia sinica
TTTCATTTTCGGATTTTAAGTTTTCAACTTGGGAGGTTTTGAAATCTAAGTCACACTCAGTTTTTTCAAAACAGTCTGAAATATGAGATTTTTCTAAAATAAGATTATCAAAATTTTCTCTAAGTTTTAAAAACTTTTCTTTTTAAAGTTTTAGTTTTACAGCAATTTTACAATTTTCCTTGTATAGGGCATTATAAGCATCTTGAAGATCTTCTTCATTTTCATGATCACTATTCAGATTTTCTGCACTAGTTGAATCATCATGATTTGAAAAAGTGAACTTGGATAGATTCATAAGGGCTGTGACTTCATTAACCGACTCGGTTTCAGAATCTTCTGACTCAGAAGAGACTTCAGAGCTGGAAGATTCTTCCCAAGTAGCCAACATTCCTTTCCTTTTAGGTTTATCCTTTTTAGGACATTTGTTTGCTAAATGCTCATATTCATGGCAGTTGTAACATTGACTATCTTTTAAAGATTTCTAGTTTTTAGATTTAGATCTTTTCTTTTCAGTAAGTTTTTTTAAATCAACCCTCTTTTTACTTTTGAAAATCTTATAAAACTTTTTACCTAAAAGGGTCATATCATCTTTAAAATTTTATAAATTAGAATTATTACTATTTTCTTGAGAAATACATTTAGAACATTTAAGGGAGATCGATTTACCTTTAGGAGCTTTAAAAGCTAACTCATAAGTCTATAATGAGCCAACTAATTCTTCTACCCTCATATTATCCATATCACGAAGTTCATGGATCGCAGTCACCTTTGAATTGAACCGTTCAAGTAGTGAGCATAGTATCTTTGCACAGACTTTATTTTCTGGGATTCTATCACCGAGACCCCACATAGAGTTAACAATATCATTTAATCTTGTATAGAAGTCTATGAAAGTTTCACTTTCTTCCATACGTATTTCCTCAAATCTAGTTGTGAGGATTTGGACTTTACATTTCTTGGCAATTGTTGTTCCCTCGTGTGTCATTTCTAAAATATCCCAGGCTTACTTTGTAGTATCTTGGGATATAATTTTCTTGAATTCATCTGGTGATAGTGCACAAGTAATAGCATTTAGAGCATATGCATTGGCACTACTCTCACTTTTTTGAAGAGTTGTTTAAGAAAAATAAGGTGTGACTTTTATAGATTTGGATCTGTCGATAGCAATTACTTCAATGGTAGGAGGGGTCCAATTAGTCACTGTGGCTTACCACATGCTCTCATCCATGTATTTTAAGAAAATTCTCATCCTGGCTTTCCAATAGGTATAATTGGAGCCATCAAATGGTGGAGGCCTAGTGACTGAAAGGCTATCAAAATTTGACATCTCAAATAGCTCAAATCGATTGGCTTAGGAAATAAATCTAAAAGAAATAATAATTAAAGTGAGCTATTAGGCTCTGATACCACTTAAAAAGGCTGAGCTAAAAGTCCTATAGGGGGGGCGGTTGAATAGGACTATGTCAAATTAAAAAATTAACAGCGAAATTTAAACAAATAAATAAAGATAGCACATAAACAATTCCACAAAGCTGAAATGAATAACAACCTTAAATGCACAAGTATTGAGAGGTTGATACAGAAAGGACAACCTTATACCAAAAACCAAAGGTTTATGGCAGGACAACTTGATTCCTAGAACGGTCTGTGTATCAAAAACTTAAACTAATACAGAGGAATAAAGAAATAAATAGCAAAGGAAATAACCAAGCTATTACAACATTCCCACACTTGCATAAAAGAAATTACAACATTCTCCACGAATGCATAAAGGGAAATTACAACATCCACAAAATGAAATATTCAATTAATCACCACAAGACCAGAAGTTATAGTGGTTTGTTTGTGTGTATACCAACTGTTTAGAAAAACAGCCACACAACTACTCCACTCCTAATATCCTCACGCAGTGGATACTAGAATTCACTATGAAATAGGTTTTTCGAGGTTCACCTAAAACCCTCACAATCGTGTCTTTTAAGTGGGCTTACACAATTCAAAAAACCCCACACTCTGAGTTTTCTAGATCACCTCAGATAAACCAAAATAGAGATTTTCCTGGCACAATCTTAAAAACCAAAACAGAAAAGTAAATAAACTTATCTGGATATTCTCCTTTGATGCAGTCCGGTAGAACCAAATCAGAGTAAAAGTTCAACGTAGAAGTTCAATGTCCACACTCAGTTATGAAATGGTTATAGGTTTTAAATTGATTTTAAATTAAATCATGTTGGGCTAGCTCAATTTGATTTTGATTCTAAGAAATGGGAATACTTCAATCCCTCTTTCAAATATGATTGGAATGCAGAATACAAAATCAAATACAAAAAACCTAATTAAAGAGAATATAAAATAAGAACTAAATAGCTTAAGAATATCACTAACTTATCTCTCAGAGTGGCATATTGATTTTACTTGAATTGAATATCAAACTCTAAAATTCGTACTCTATTTATAAGTGCAGAAATCATACTCTCGACTGGTCCGGAGGTCGGCACGACTGGTTGAAGGACCAACAATCTTTTGAAATTTTGGGCATAATAAGATAAGGCCGTTCCACGACTGGTCGAATGGCCTGCTCAACCGGTCGAGTGGCCTCCACGACCGGTAGAGTCCTGTCTACGACTGGTCATGTGGGACTCATTTTAGTTGTTGGACTTTGAGTCGAGCCTACAGGATTGGTCGAGCACTGTTCACACGACCGATCGAGCAGTCTCCACGACTGGTCGAGGCTTTAACAAAAAATCTCGAAAATAAGTAACAACCTTAAGACTAGTCGAGGATTTATTGGATTGGTCAAGCCAGTGCTAGGACTAGTTGAAAATAGTTTAAGACTAGTCGAGAAATAGTCAATGTACTTATAAAGTGACCCAATTTAAATTATGTAATCAAAATGACCTATTCTAGGTCAATCTAGGGTCATTCATACCTTATACATGATGTATCAACATTGATGCTTCTTTTTCTTCAGTTGATAGTGATTCTTTAAAGTTCACGAAGCTTGCGATCTTGAAGCTTGAACTTGAGTCTTTTGAAGCTTGAATATGACTAACATTGAAGCTTGACCTTGAGGTTCAAAGTAAAGAACTTTGTCTTGACTTGGACGAAGCTTTGAAAACTTGAACTATTGAAGCATGAGAGATTGAATTCACACTTGGTGTTGTACTTGAACATGAACATGTAATCTTGCATTTGAAGTTCTTGACGTAAAGACCTTTGATCTTGTACATGAGATGCAATGTCTTTAATTTGTAGATGATCTATACATGACACAGATGCCAAGAGGTTTTGACACTACAAAATTTGACAATAATAGGAGTTAGAAAACATAGCACTTACAGTCTATCACAAGGGACTTCTATCCAAACCAGTCCCATACCTAATTTGGATAGTTAGACTCAATGTGGTAAACTCCTGATCTCATGTTAATTGTGTGCCCCAACTAAAATCCTGGCCATTACGAAGGTACACGTAACAAATAGTTGCGCACCACTAGCCCAAGTGGATAGTGAATGAATAAATAAATGAGTATGCAACTCCTATTCAATAAGTCCACATGTCAATACTGTTCATCTCTAAGATCATCATTGGGGTCTAGTATACTCTATACCAGCTTGTCGCCTCATCAAGCACACAACTGGATAAGTGGAAGAGACCTCACTATCCGATTGGCCATTAGTTAGTCAATATCTACCCGACACGTCGATAGCGGACCCATTCACTTGCTGGTCAAACTCAGCCTAGCTATTCCTACTCCCTCAGGCAGGTAAGGCCACACTCCTCTCAACTGACCACAATACAGTGGGAGATGCGGCCTACTAGTATACAGCCCTTATGCGCTCATATGTATCCACTCGATCTTGACGTGGGGCGTCCTCTGGTACCAATAGGGTTTAGGGATTTTTTTCTAGGGCCATCTATGGCGGCTTGATGCTAGTAACAGATTTTTGATGTCCCATCTAGCTATCCACGATATGCCTGTGGAGGCTACCACCCTGATGTCACTAGGGCATACAGTAATCACAACACTTAATGTAAGATGCATGAGTCATACTCTCCAGTCATGCATCAATCCCGCGCATACTGTGCGCTCATGTGAGACGATCTCCGCTTATCAGGGAGTCTCATAACAATCTACCCCGTGACATATGTAATGATCAACTACATCTCATAACAAACATGCAGATGATGCGTATGGGCATGTATCATGATGCTATGCTGTCACATACTCAAAATTGGTATCAATAACCGGCACCGACAATTGGCTTCGAAAATGTGGACGTTTAACCAACATTACCCCCAAGGAGTGGCCTTTATAGGGCCAAACATGTAGTGGGCTCATGGCCTCACACAAGAGTCTAATATACAATACCATGGGCCTCACTCAATAGCTTAATACACCTCAAGATAGGCCTCTCTCATGGGCCTAATATACATCACAATGGGCCTCATCATATAGACCTCATATTCATCACAATAGGCCTTAAACATGAGCTGAATACACATCACAATTGGCCTCAAATACAAGCCACATATACATCACATTGGGCCTCGACAATCAAAATCGGCCTCATCATTCGGCCTTGAAAATCAAAATCGGCCTCAACAATCAGCCTCGATAATCGGAACCGGCCTTAACAATAGGAATCAGCCTCAACAATCGGAATCAGCTGCAACAATCAGCCTCGACAAACGAAATCAGCTTCGACAATCGGAATCAGCCTCAATAATCAGAATCGGCCTCGACAATCGGAATCGGCTTCAACAATCGGAATCAGCCTCGATAATCAGAATCAGCCTCAGCAATCAGAATCAGCCTCGATTATCGAAATCAGCCTCGACAACTGGAATCGGCCTCGACAATCAGAATCAGCCTCGACAATCAGCCTTGATAATCAGAATCGGCCTCGACAATCGGAATTGACCTCGACAATCAAAATCAGCCTCGACAGTCGGCCTCAACAATCAGAATCGGCCTCAACAATCAGAATCGGCCTTGACAATTAAAATTATCCTCGACAATCGGCCTCGACAATTAGCCTTGACAATCAGAATCGGCCTCGATACTCGGAATCAGCCTCAACAATTAGCATTAACCACGATAATCAGAATTGGCATCAATAATCAGAATCGGCCTCGACAATCAGAATTGGCCTTAACAATTTGCCTCGACAATCGGAATCGGTAAGAATGGGCCTAACAAGGCCTAAGAGGAGGTCATAATGTGGGCATTCAACCATCATTACCCAACAATGTAGATATTTAACCAACATTACTCCTAAAGAGTGGCCCAACTAGAGCCAAATGTATCGTGGGCCCATGGCCTCATCATACGAGTAGAAAATACATCACAACGATCCTCAATGCATGGCTCAAAAATTATATCACAATGAGTCGCTCATACCGGCCTAATATACATCACAATGGGCTACGGCCCATGGGACCCGAATACATCACAATGGGCTATGACCCATGGGCCTCAATATACATCATGATGGGCCGTAACCCGTGGGCCTCAATATACATCAAGTGAGCCACGTATCTGGGCCTCGAATACATTAAATGGGCCACGCGACATGGGCCTAACTCACGTCACAATGGGCCACACGATAAGGTCCTAATACACATCATGATGGGCCTCCTGTACACCAAGTCGGGCCTCATCATATGGGCCTCATATATGCCAAGTGGGCCGCATTGACGGGCCGCACCAATGGGCCTCATACACATCAAGTGGCTCCATCAATAGGCCGCACTAGTGGGCCTCATGGACGGGCTACAAATTCATTGGGATCTGCCTCATGGATGGGCCATAAATACATTGAGGTAGGCCTTCAAGATGGCCACAAATACATTAAGGTGGGCCTCATCACATGGGCCGCCCCAAAAATTATTTCAATAGTTGTAGGTGTAATATGTGAATCACTGTACACTATTATTCCATGGGGTATATAGCTCACGAATGACGATCAACACTGTTCAAACATTGTCCAGGTAACTCAGTACCATCCAAACATTTCCCATGCAAATCAGCACTGTCCAAACATTGAATAGCACCGTCCAAACTCTGTCCAGCACCATCCAATACAATATGGACGGTGTGAATGAAATAAATACATCAGGGTGGGTCCCGCCCGCTGACAAGGAAAGACAGATGGGCGTGTGAATATACAACACGTCATAAAAGTGGGCCCTGCCCGTCAAGAATATAGATGGACGCCGTGGCTGTGAAGTACATCAAAGTAGGTCCCACCGTCAAATGGATGGTGAGAATATAACGCATACATCATGGTGGGCCACACCTGTCCAATAAACGAAATGGACAGCGTGACTGAAAATACATAGCATCAAGGTGTGCTCCACGGCAGACAGACGATGTGGAATACATTACATAATCAAGGTGGGTCCCACTTGCCCACACATGTCACACACATGGGGTGGGCCCACTCCATCAAACAGATGGACAGTATGAATAAAACACATACCCCAGGTGGAGTTCCACTGTCCTTTGCTGGTGGACGGTGTGGATATACTTCCCATACATCATGGTGGTTGGTGGGAGATATTCTAGCTAGTCCACTTCTGATCTAGGTGGGTCCCATGTGGGGCCCACCACATGCATACATATAATTATATATAATATCATATTATAAAAAAATGCAATGTCCAGAGGGTGAGAACGCCTAGGACAGACGGTTTGGATTTAAGCCATACATCAAGGTGGCTACTCAAAGCTCATGCCCGTCCCTGCAAATAGGATGGACGGTTCGGATGGAAATCATCCATCATGGAGGTCCACGTGCTACACTCAGCATGTCCCTAGGTGGCCCCACATCCCCTTTTAAAATAAAAGGACGGTGTGGATAGAACTCATCAGAGGTGGGGTCCCACGCAGTACCTATCTAACTAAGTCCAGCATCGTCCAGTACTATCTGGACAGTGTGGATTAATACATACATTCAAGGTAGTCCTCACAACACCGTCCAGATGGACGATGCATATAAAACATGCATCATGGTTGGGACCCACATGGATATGGCCCACCCGTTTGGGCATCAACTGCTATTGAGTGCTGTTGGACGGTCTGGATGACCCAAATATTAGGGTGGGCCCATGATCAGGTAAAACAGATGGACCTTTGGATGAAGCACATACATCAGCGAGACCCATAGAGTGGCGACGTCAATACAACAACTATATAGCTGGTGTGCGGCAGCCCAGCCAACCCACTTCCCACTGTTCAATCCCTGGATGGTGAGGATTCACATGCTGATATAAGGTGGGCCCCACACACTGCTATGGTGGGGTCCACGTCCAAATAGATGGACAGTATGATGAAACACATAAATCAAGTGGGCCACACAATCATTAAAAAAGGAGGGGAGAGAGAGAGAGAGAAATCGTTATGGGAGGGACCCCGCCACTATGGGTCCCTCTAAATATAATGCATACATCAAGTGGGTCCCATTACAAGTGGGCCCTAAATAAAAACCGAGATGATGAACACCCACCTTAAGATCCCTTCTTCCTTCTTCCATCAATGCATTCTATAGCTCTAAAGAATGTGATCAAATGGCTGAGATGATGCTTGGATGGTGGAGATGTGAGGTAGGAAGGTGGGCCACATTAAGCTCTCATGGAGGTTGGACAATTGCTTGCTTGAGAGAAATGAGAGAGATGAGAGATGTGACTGATGGGTGAGTGAGTGATGGGAGTACTTATGTAAGAGAGATAGTTGACTTTGGGGATGGGTAGTTGTACTTAGGGATGGGTGTGAGTGATGGCAGTGATGTGTACTTAATTGATATGATTGATGGGATTGATGTGATGGATTCTCTTGGGATTGTAAATGCACGGCGTTTTTCTCGAACTGAACGCGTGCCCACATCTCCTGGCCCGGGTATCGCTTCAGTGTACGAGATGTGACATCGGAACAGCGGCGACGGCGCTGTCGCTAGTGTATAAGTGTAGCATCCTGGAAAATTTTATGCAAGGACCCAAGCACCACCTCAATTAGGTTTCTCTTAGGACTTAAGCCTTTAGAAGTTAAATGTGAATTAACTAGCGCTAAACTCGATTGCCTGTGAAATTAGTACCAATCACTTTAAATTTGATCTGCAAGACCTAAAACCCGTAGAATCGTTAGCGCTATGTTACCCTGAAATCTAGGATTCAGCGCTAAATCCAGTTGCTCTCGGGAGTACTTGAAAACTTTGTATCAGACCTGGGCCGCACGTCAAAAGTCCGATAGTAATGATTTTAGACAATTATGATCACCTTGTTGGGCTTGACAATCACCTCAAAAATCAAGTCCAGATGATGTCCTGAGATGATTTACTTGAGTCCAGAGTAAGGAGTGTGAGAAAGGTGAAATTATTTAAAAATTAAATATGAATTTAAAAAATCTGAGTCGTGTCGCTTGCACACTGATTTTAAGCATTCTGACCCTTAGAATCTGACCCAAATTTACCCTCGGATCAGGGAAGATGGCTCATACATGTCAAAGTTCCTGTGGACCTGATCGAGTTTCGGTGACCGTTGAATTGAAATTGGTCCTCCATAAGCGATCTAGAGACCCGATCGGACTGAAAACTTAAGTTGCTTAAGATCCAATATTAGTAAGCTTAAGTCCGACCGCACGTGAAAAAGGGACCACCAGAAGTGCTCCGTTGGACCGAAATGGACCCGATTTGGTTATAACCTAAGTATACCTTGGCTCTGGGGCTATTTCCATCAATATTAGGCCTATATAAAGGCCTTAAACCCTCACTCTCAAATTCCATACGAATTTTCTAAACCCTAGCTAAGAGAGAGAGAGGGAAAGAGAGAAGTTGGTGAATCATCTTGAGATTCTTCCCAGTTACTCTGCGTACCTAATCCATCACATCTGAATCATTATTCCGGTGATTCTAAATTCATTCTTGGGTAAGTCAATCAAACCCTAACCTGTTTTGGAGCTTAGAATAGTCTAAGTGTTGATGTAGCTAATCTAATTCATGCCTTAGGTTATCTAGTCGCCGTTGACGAAGACTTATCATCTGAATCAGATCTGTTGCGCACTTTCTGGTTTAAGGTGCGGACTATATTCATAAAGGTTAAAGTTTTCAAGGCTTTCAATGTCGGTTAATGGTTTATTATTGTTGTGGGTGAAATTTCACATGCCAAATGCGATGTTTGTATTGCGTTTCTGATATATATGAACTATTTTGAGATTTGTATATTCCATGTAGATGTAGAAAGTATCGTATACGTATGCAATATGAGCATGTGGTTGCCATGATTAATTGTCGCATGTTTGTGTTAGTTGTATGTGTAACAACTCCTTGGCAAGAGGAATTGCCCTAATGTGAGCTATCACCAACATACGTCATGTATGTTGGAATATGTAGCCTAAGTGTTTGTAGAAATGTCTGAATGAATAAGTGTGTTATATATTGTACTTTTATGGGCGTTAAGAAGAGATTCTCAACTATCTTAATGATGTGTATGATTTCCTTCATGCAATCTATTTTCTTTGTCTGTTTAAGTTAGACGTTACTTACGTGTGAATTCGTGTTAAGTTGATATTCAACAAATGCTCACATGCTGTATGATTAGAATTGTTGATCCATTACTGTTCTGAATTGCTGGTATAAATATTTGTTATACTTGAATGTGTTTGGGACTATGAAATAGTCTAGGGAATGGGTAACAAACCATGAGTTCATGGCCGAGGTTGTTTTCACCACGTAGGACGTGTTTGACCCGAGTCGTATTAGGGTTGTCGGCAGTGGTTTGGGCACACGGAGTGTTTGCGCACTTCATGTCGTTCAACTCAACGTGTGCTTATGCTAGTCGAGCTCATCAAGTAACCTGATTTTCTCGGTGGATGTTCACCATGTATGGACGCTATTGTTTGAATCTAGGGTACCAAACTTACTAGTGCAATTCCGTTAACTATGGTACCTCGATCGGCTAAGACTCATGAGCCGAGCATGGTCGTATGGGACACCTGGTCGAGCTGTCGGCCTACACTGGGGTGATGAGCCTCCCCGTAGTGACCAGTGAGCAATTCAGATTCGTGAGATGATTATGATGGTATGGGACACTATATTCGTGCTATCGGCCTACATTGATTGGTGACGAGCCCTTTGTAGTGACCTCGAGCATACCTTGATACTGCATTGAGGCGACGTGCCTTAAGGTAGTAACTAAGGTATGATAGGCATGCATTGATTGGTGATGAGCCCTTTTGGAGCGACTTAGAACCACAATATCGTATGAGATTGTCTAGGACTGACGACCCTAGAATGGATTACCGTTTAGGAATTGATATAAGGAAGGTACCTTAGCTTCCCAATCCTGTTGTATGGAAAAAGACTATTAACAACTTGGTAATCATGTTCATGCATCGCATTGCATGTGCCTTGGCGTTGTGGAGCACTACGGGAGTTTGTCATGCGTACCATAAGATGAAGACGCTGAGGGAGTGCAGACGAGAGCATGCATCATTTCTACATAGATCCTTGCATTAACAAGAGCAATTAGAACATGTTTGATTGTATTGCCTTATCATTACTACTTGATTGAATTGATAATATGTTAACTTTTACTGTATAGTTCCACTGAGTTGATCACTCACTCTCAAATTCTGGGATGGTGTTTCAACACCAACCAGACTCTGTCTTAGATGCAGATGATGATGCAACTCCCGAGGCAGAGTAGGAGTATGAGGATGACGATGACGCATTTTCCTTTATGCAATTCTCAGGTGGGTTCATGTGAGTCGTGTCTTGAGCTACGGGAATTCTGGGTTTATTTTGTAATGGGTGATCTCATTTTGATACTTATATTTTGAAATAAACACTTGTAATTATGACCTGGCAGAGCATACTATCTCAGAGACTTATATATATGTGTGTGTGTGTGTGTGTGTGTGTTTCTTCAGTCTTTCGCTTGTAGATTTCACCTATCCCTGGATTATGTTTGTAGTTTAGCTTAATCTACTCCATGTTTTATGCACTCATATAGACAACATACATTCATCATTTCATATGTTGCATAAGTGATGTTTCTGAAACTCGGGAGCTGAGTTATGCTCGACCCCCGAATTTTAGGGCGTTACAACAAGTCTCGTGTTGAGCCGATTTTGGAATACAGGATATGACTCAGGGTCACGTGCAAACGCTGATAACAGATCGTAGGTCATCGAAATTTGACTGGGAGGACCACGGAAGCCTATGGAATAGTACGAGCTAGGATACAGGTCTCACAGCTCTCCCCTCCTAATAAAAATTTCATCCTCAAAATTTACTATTACGCAAGATAAATCAAGGGAAGAAAAAACTTTGACTTATACATATACTAATCAATGTCATACAAGGCATAATCAATTTATAAACAAATAGTGCTCTCTAGTCTGAACCTCGTGCCCTCAGGATACCTCATCAATTCCATGATGACCCCACTGATCCTCGAATTTTGGATCAGAAATAATCAAAACCGGAATACTATGGAGCCTCATAATCTCGACGGTAGAGAGATATATCAGAAAATTTCTAAGTTATTTGAACCTGGGAATCTAATCATTCTAAGTTCTCAACAATTATACAGTGAAGGGTAATTTTCAACAAATATGAGATGTTATCCTCAGGCATTCCCAAGTTATGCTATGATACCAACTTCTGTCACGCCCCAAACTCGAAAACTGGGCTCATAAAATTCATGATTACCAAATCCGGTGTCGACAGCCTCCGTAGTACTCCATTCTCGACTCCCAACATCCATACGCTAGATTCCAATCCTGGGATCCTACAAGGAGGATTTTTCATTGTACTTTTATTTCATAACAAGCATAACCACAAGTTTACCCAAATCACAAAGGTAACATCATCATCACATATCCATTAATGTAAACATTTGAAAACAATGCTGAAAGGGAAAATACATGTATCGAAAACAAAACTCCAGAAGACCGCTGTATGCACCAAGCTCAATGCTATTGCAACCCAACATCACCTGCACACATCTATAATGCATAAGCTTATAGAAAGCTTAGTGGGTGGTGTAAGTGTGTGCACAAGGTAAATGTCAAGTATTCAATACAATGCCATAATCATATAATATCGCAAATACTGTTAAGATCATGAATCATACAATATCAGAGTACGTAATACAGATCAACTATATAAATGAGGAGTCATAAAGAGCCAAATATCAGATGACGGGGATGTAATATAATATGCGGTGCGAATGGAATGATCATGCTGGAGTGTGAAGTCAGGATGACAGTATGTAGTATCGCAGGCTATGGGGTCCATCACAAGGGACTTCTAATCTAACTAGTCCCATACCTAATTTGGATAGTGAGACTTAATGTGGTAAACTCCTAATCTCAGGTTAGTTGCGCGCCCCAGCCAAAATCATGGACATTGTGAAGGTACACATAATAAATAGTTACACACCATCAGCCCAAGTGGATATTGAATGAATGAATGAATGGGTATGCAAGTCCTACTCAATAAGTCCATATATCAGTACTGTTCATCTCTGGGATCATCACCGGGGTCTAGTACACTCTACACCAGCTTGCCACCCCATCAAGTGTACAACTGGGTAAGTGGAAGAGAGCTCACTATCTGCCTGGCCAGTAGTTAGCCAATATCTACCCGGAACGTCGATAGCGGACCCATTCATGAGCTAGTCAAACTCGGCCTAGCTATGCTTACTGACTTAGGTAGGTAAGGCCACACCCCCTCCCAACTGACCACGACATAATGGGAGACATGGCCTACTGGTATATGGCCCCCATACGCTCATATTATCCACTCAGTCTCGACATTGGGGCGTCCTTTCGTACCAAGAGGGTTTAGGGATTTTCACCCAGGGCCATCTATGGTAGCTCGATCCACGATATGCCTGTGTAGGCTACAACCCTGATGTCGCTAGGGTGTACAATAATCACAACACATAATGCAACATGCATGAGTCATACAATCTAGTCATGCATCAATCCCGCACATATCGTGCGCTCATGTGAGATGATCTCCACCTATTAGGGATTCTCATAACAATCCGCCCAATGACATATGCAATAGTCAACCACATCTTATAACAAACATGCAGATGATGCAGATGTATCATAATAATATGTTGTCCCATACTCATAATCGGTATCAATAACCAGCACCGACAATTGGCCTTGATAATCGGCATCAACAATCGGCCTTGACAATGTGGACATTTAACCAGCATTGCCCCCAAGGAGTGGCCTTTATAGGGCCAAACATGTGGTGGGCTCATTGCCTCACGCAAGGGCCTAATATACAACACCATGGGCCTCACTCAAGAGCTTAATACACCTCACGATGGGCCTCTCTCAGGGGCTTAATATACATCACAATGGGCCTCATCACATAGACCTCATATTCATAACATTAGGCCTTAAACACGGGCTGAATACATATCACAATGGGCCTCAAATACGGGCTGCATATTGTTGAGGGTCAAATATTGTATGCTAAACTTTAGTTATTGCCTGGATTTACGAGCATGATACTGTTTAATGCCTTACTTTAATCGTGTTTTTGATGCAAGGTGTATTTAGGAGCTTGGACTGGAAAAGGGTACTAAAAGAATGGATTTAGTGCTCCAAAATCACCAAGGCAAGGAATAGACCCTAGGGGACTAGGATCGACAGATTTACATACCAGAGACCTGAGAAAATCGAGAAACTGAAGTTCAAGTGGCCCGAAATTGGTCCAGAATGCAAGATCACAGGGTTCAAACCATCCGTTCGACTTAAAACTTCATATATGGCCTGAGGGCCATAAATTAACTGTAAAAATCAAATTTGAACCGTTAGATCCTTGTGAAAGTAACCCAATGGACAGATCATCCCATAAAATGCTAATTTGGGGCCGCCTGGTATATGAAAATGCTCCAATTTTGTTCTCAACCCCTTAAATTATATGGAAAATAGGATGGACGGAGTGGATTCAGCGAAACATCATAGTGGACTTCACAAGTACACTACGCGTGCATAACGTGCACGTGCACAGGTCGTGCACCACTACGCCTAACGTCGGTCAGCACACGCTGACTGACCAGTTTCTTAAAACCCAAAAAAAGCCACAGCGGATGGACGTCCGTCAGTCGGTTTCACGCAGTGGGGCCCACACTTCATCCAGATCAGCCATCTGGACCATTAATATTGTACAGGGGGGGTATTAACCTCACCTAGGTGTCCTTCCTCCACCATGAAAGTAGACGTATGAAGATCTCAGCTGCACGTAAGATGAACGGTAGCACAGAAGATCGTATGGGCCACACCGATTTTATTTCAAAAACATTCCTTCCCGAATGGTTTTTTGAGAGCATTCCAATTAACAGAATGGATCCCTCATCTGATACAATCACTGGCCCATGAGTTTCACAGCGTCATACGTACAATGCTCTGTTACGAAACAGAACTGCATACGAACATGGGTGGGCCACCATTGTTGATCAGTTGGAAGATCCAAACCATCCATCATGTTGCTCGTCCAAAAATGCCCCGGGGTATGCTGTTCTTTTTGATAGAATTAAGGAAAATACCGTTTTCTTGGACTGTTTTCTTGACTGCGTAACAAAGCTTACGCAGGGAGTGCGTAAGACTTTCACACTGACTTCATGCGCCTGCTGCGTAAAACTTCTGCATGGAGTGCGAAAACTCTCCACCGACCTTGTTGACGTTTATAAAAGGGAGAGAGAAAAGGAACCAGGGATCATCATCCACGTCTGGGAAGCTGGGCATCAGATTCAAGGAGTTGCTGTGGACGTCAGTAAAAGGGAGAGAGAAAGGGAGAAATTTAGAGCTTTTCTTTGGTTTCAGTTAATGTTTATTTTCATATGATATTTGAGAGATCTAGTCCTATCATGTTGGGCTAAACCTCTTAGCTAGGGCTAAGAGGAGAAGCTTATAGGAGATGGGAGACTCTATTTTATGCCTTTAATTTAATTTATGAACTGAATTTGATATTAGTTTGATTATTAGGGGAATGTTTTTAGTTTTTAATGGTCTGTTGTGACTAAAATTATAATGGGTCTGCGATAGCTTGAGTATGTTCCTTTCCTTTTTATGTTTATGACGTTAGGAAGCCCTATTGTTCACCATCGTCTCCTGGGCATGGTCGGATGACGGTACCCTTCCTAACCTTCATATATTGTTGATTAGTTAGTAATTAGTTTAATTCTGTTGTTTACTTTGTCTCATAGGCATGGTTTGGTGATGGAATCCATTCTAATTCATATACCTTTTATCTCTTAAAAACTATATCAAAGGAAGTTCAGTCTTGATTTTCATGAAGATGGGACTCTAAGTTCAGTTGAGTTCTTGAAACAGGCATAAGATCTCCCTGATCTCTACAAGTGGATCTTCTAAATCCCTAGTTTCCTACCTCTAAATTTCTTAAGTTTTACATTAATACTTCACCATTATTCCTCAAATTATAATCAATTTAGATTTCATCTTAGTCTAGTTCTAATTCTACCTAGTTTCAGATAACGTACAGGTTTCAGTCCCTTGGGATTCGACCTCGGTCTCACCAAGTTTATTACTACATCACAACCCTATACTTGGAGAGTGAATAAGTTTTTGGTGCCGTTGCCGGGGATTGACGGTTACATTTTTTCTGAAATTAACTAGTTTTAGGATTAGTTTAAAATTAGGATTTTTCTAACTTTAAGTTTAGATTTTATTTTTTTTTCTAGAAACTAACCTGTTTTCCTATTTTGTAAGATCCTGACATAAACTTCTAAATTGGTAATCCATTTTTAATTCCTCTACTTTTTCTATTTTTAGAATTAGGGTTCAAGTTTTAGAAAATTTCTAATTCTAATATTTTTCTATTTTTAGGAAATAGTTTATTTTTAGAAACTTTCCTCTCTTGTTTTTAGAAACTAGGTTAGTTATTTCCCTTTTTAGAAATTCTTTCTAATTTTATTTTTAATAACTTTCTAATTCTAACTCTTTTAGAATCTAACTTTATTTGTTAATTTTTTTTTTAAAGAAATTTTCTACTTATAGACTTTCTGTTTAGAAACTAACCTTCCTATTTTGTAGGCTTTTAAGATAGAAATTTCTAATTCGGTAAGCTCTTTCTCTACTTTCTATTTTTTAGATCTCTTTTAGTAACTTACTTTCTAGTTTAAAACTTTCCTAATTTATTTTAGAAATTTTCACTTTCTTTTAAGAATTTCTTCTTTTAGAAACTAGTTTACTTCTATCTTTCTTTTTAAGGATTTTCTAATTTTAGACCTTCTCTTTAGAAACTGACTTGTTTTGTTTTCTTTTGCAGGTTTTTAACTTAAGGACTCCAATTTGGTAACTTCTTTCCAGCCCTCTCTTTCTTTCTAGATTTTCTTTTCCGTTCTTAGGATTAGGTTTCGAATTTGATTGAGGGCTACGAGTGTTTCATGCCCAAGTAGGCCCGTGACAACACTCGACGTCTCTTAACTGAAGGAGGATTGGTCAAGGGGTTGACTATCCATCGCAGGACTAGACACCACTCAAAATTCCCTAAGTTAATTGAAGTAATGGCTGAAAACCAACCTCTTCTACCCCAACCTAAGGTGGAGGACATTCAGGATGAGAATGAGGTGTATCAAGCACCCCCGCCTCGTACTTTACAAGATTATTTATAACCAGTGGGGGTGAGTATGCCCTCATGCATGATTTTTCCTGAAAATACAGGACATATGGACATCAAGTCAGAGGTTATCCAACTCCTTCCTAAGTTCCATGGGCTTGAATCTGAAGAACTATATCTTCATTTGAAAGAGTTTGATGAGATCATAGATACTTTATATTTTCAAAATGTGTCTGAAGACACAGTCAGGATGAAACTCTTTCCTTTTTCCTTGAAGGAGAAGGCTAAAACGTGGTTACATTCACTGCGTCCTAGATCCATTGGCACATGGAATAATATACAAAGGGAATTTATAAAGAAATTTTTTCCACATTATAAAACGATTATCCTTAGAAAAGTAATCATGAACTTCACCCAAAAGGAGGATGAAACATTTTACCAATGTTGGGAAAAGTTCAAGGATTTAGTCAGGTCATGCCCACAACACAGCTTTGAAACATGGCGCATTACAAATTTTTTCTATGATGGACTGACATCTTCCATGCGCCAAATGGTCGAGACAATGTGTAATGGAGAATTCATTAATAAAAATGTCGACGAGGTATGGGATTACCTCGATAGTCTTGCTGAAAAAACACAATCATGGGACTATTACCCAAAATCGAACACCATGTCTAGGCCGACTCAATCTAAGGAGAAAGGTGGATTGTATCTCTTGAAAGAAGAGGATGATCTCAAGTATAAAGTGACTACGCTCATAAGAAAATTTGAGGCCATGGAAGGAAAGAAGGATAAGGTTAATGAAAGTGTTTACGGCATCTGTGATTGCAACATTCACACAACTGAAAATTGTCCTACAATTCCTACCTTTCGAGAAGTGTTGAATGAACAATCCAATGCTATAAATACTTATCAAAGACCTTTTAATGGACCGACCTCTAATACGTACAATCCTGGTTGGAAAAATCATCCAAACTTTAGTTGGAGAAATGGACAAACTGCTACCCCTCAAGGTTTCTTCAATCAAATTCCAAATCAAAGGAAACCTCAAGAGGATCCAGTTTAAAAACATATTCGAGAACAAGAGCTACTTAATCAAAATTCGGCACAAGCATTTCATGATGTCCACACAGCATTAGGAATGCTTGCGTCGTGTATTCAAAGGATAGAGTCATAATTAACAAGTGGAGGGAAGGGGAAGCTTCCTGCTCAGCCTCTCCCCAATCCCAAACCGTAATATGAAATAAGTGACCCTAGCTCTTTAAATCAAATGAAGCACGCTAAATCCATCACCACTCTTAGGAGTGGGAAGATCATTGATAAAACTCTTCCGGTTAGGCCCGAAAAGCCTCAAGAACCAGAAGAGGACAACAATGATGGACCTAGTGATGCCCCATAAAAATTAGAACTGAAACTTCTAAAAAAGCCAATTGCTCCATTTCCCCAATGGTTGGTCACACTAAAACCTCTCTCTAAGTCTCAGGATATCCTAGAGGTGTTAAAACAAGTGAAAGTCAATATTCTTCTACTTGATATCATAAAACAGATACCTTCATATGCCAAATTCCTGAAAGACTTATGCACGACCAAACGACGGCAGAGTGTTTAAAAGATCTTCTTGACCGAGAAAGTGAGTGCCATCCTAAAGCAAGACGTGCCACAAAAATTCAAAGATCTCGGTAGCCCAACCATATCATGTGTAATCGGGGACCATCGAATTGATCATGCACTTCTTGACTTAGGAGCGAGCGTTAATCTGATTCCCTACTCGATATACAGATAGTTAGGTTTAGGGGAATTAAAACCCACCCTAACCACATTACAACTTGTCGATCGCTCTGTTCATGTACCAAGAGGGATAATTGAGGATGTGTTGGTCCAGGTTGATAGATTTTACTACCCTGTAGATTTTATCATCTTAGACACTGAACACATCAATAACATGAACACTCAGATTCCTGTGATTCTTGGTCGCCCATTCCTTACCACTTCAAACGTAATTATCAATTACAGGAATGGAGTCATGATTATGTCTTTTGGGAATATAACATTGGAGTCAAACATCTTTTTTAATAACGGTAGAAACTTAGAGGATGATGACAACTTCCATGACATTAACATGATTGACTCTTTCGTGGAAGATACGACACCTCTGACCTTATCCTCTGACCCTCTAAAGACATGCCTGGCCCACTCCCATGATTTTGATGATGACATGATTAGGGAGACGTGTGCCTTACTTGATACTGCACCGGTACTTGAAGTTAACAGGTAGAGGCCACAATATGAAGAGTTGCCCCAAACTGATGTAGTGCCTCTACCGTTTAACCTCAAGCCACCGAAGCTTGACCTAAAACCTTTGCCCTCTGATTTAAAATATGTCTATTTAGGTCAAAATGAGATATGCCTGGTGGTGATCTCTGCCCACCTGGAGAAAGAATGGGAGAGTATGCTCATATCTACTCTCATTGAGCATAAGGGAGCCCTTGGATGGACGATATCGGACCTCAAGGGAATCGACCCCTCGATTTGTACTCACCGCATATGTCTTGAGGATAATGTGAATACCGCTCGGCAATCACAACGTAGACTAAATCTAAACATAAGGGAAGCAGTTAAGGTCGAGGTTCTTAAACTATTGGATGTGGGTATCATATACCTCATATCTAATAGTCAATGGGTGAGTCGAACTCAAGTAGTTCCTAAGAAGTCCGGGATCACCATCGTAGCCAATGCCAATAATGAACTCGTGCCAACTAGAGTTACTACTGGTTGGAGAATGTGCATTGACTATAGGAAGCTGAATACCGTCACGAGGAAGGACCACTTTCCTTTGCCCTTCATTGATCAAATCTTGGAAAGGCTAGCTGGTCATTCCTATTATTGTTTCCTTGACGGGTATTCAGGCTACAATCAGATTGAAATCACCCCTGAGGATCAGGAAAAGACCACATTTACATGTCCCTACGACACCTTTACCTACAGAAGAATGCCATTTGGATTATGTAATGCCCCTGCCACCTTTCAGCGATGTATGATGAGTATCTTTTCTGACATGGTGGGGAAATATCTAGAGGTCTTCATGGAAGATTTTTCTATTTTCGGTTTATCTTTCAGCAGTGCTTAGAAAGTCTTAAATGTGTGCTGAAAAGATGTGAAGAGAAGAACTTAGTACTTAATTGGGATAAGTGTCATTTCATGGTTCATAAGGGAATTATCCTTGGATATATTATCTCGTCCAAAGGAATCGAGGTGGATAAGGCAAAAATTGATCTTATCTCTAACCTACCTCCACCCAAGAACATACAGGATGTACGATCCTTCTTAGGACACGCTGAGTTTTACAGAAGATTAATAAAGGACTTTACTCCCATCTCTCATCTTTTATGTAATCTACTTCAAAAGGATGCACCATACGAGTGGACTGAGCCATGTTAGGAAGCCTTCACTAAGCTTAAGGGCATGTTGACTAGTGCACCCATCATACAACCACCCGACTGGAGCCTTCCTTTTAAGCTTATGTATGATCCTTCTGATTATGCTCTTGGAGCAGTTCTAGGTCAGAGAAAAGATAGGAGGCTTACGCCATTCATTATACGAGTGGGACTCTAAATCCTACCCAAGTGAACTACTCGACTACGGAAAAGGAACTCTTAGCTATAGTGTTCGCCTTGGACAAATTTAGGTCCTACTTGATCGGATCCATGATCATTATCTACATAGATCATGTGACACTCAAGTATCTTCTTTCTAAGAATGATTCTAAGCCCCGCTTGATGAGATGGATCCTTCTACTCCAAGAATTTGATTTGAAAATTAAAGATAAAAAGGGAGTAGTGAACATAGTGGCCGATCACCTTTCTCGCCTTAATACCTCTGATTCCCTTGAGGTGACCCATATCAATGATATGTTACTTGATGAACAACTGTTCAGAGTCTCCTATTCACCTTGGTTTATTGATATCGCTAATTATCTTGCCACAGGTTCCATACCGACACATTGGATTGCACATAATAAGAAGCAATTCTTTACCAAGGTACGTAACTTTTTCTGAGACGATCCATATTTGTTTAAATATTGCCCAGACCAAATCCTGAGGAGATGTGTGCCAGACGATGAGCATCAAAGTGTCATCTGCTTTTGTCACTCACAAGCTTGTGGTGGTCACTTTTCTGCTAAAAAGATCACGGCCAAGATTCTACAGTGTGGCTTTTATTGGCCCACTATGTTCAAGGACACTTATGAGTTTCGCAAGGCTTGTGAGCATTGTAAAAAATTAGGAGCATTGTCCCGTCGTAATATGATGCCTTTGAATCTCATCCTTATCATTGAAGCCTTTGATTGTTGGGGCATTGCTTTCATGGGACCATTCTCCCAATCCTTTGAAAATTTGTATATTTTACTCGCTGTAGATTATGTCACTAAATGGGTCGAAGCAATTTCATGCTGAAACAATGACCATCGCACGGTCATTAAATTTTTAAAAGCAAACATCCTTTTACGGTTCGGAATGCCTCGATCCATCATTAGTGATGGGGGCTCACACTTTTATAATAGACCATTCGAGAGCCTAATGAAGAAATACGGTATCTCTCATAAGGTGAGTACCCCATACCATCCACAGACAAGTGGACAAGCTGAGATTTTCAATAGGGAGATCAAACATATCCTGGAGAAAATGGTTAACCCTGATCGTAAGGATTGGTCAACCCGATTGACCGATGCCTTATGGGCGTACTGTATTGCTTTTAAAACCCCTATTGGAACGTCTCCCTTTAGACTTATTTATGGGAAGGCTTGTCACTTACCTGTGGAGTTGGAACATAAAGCGTGCTAGGCGATCAAAAATCTAAATTTTAATCTAGACAACGCTGGCTCGCTACGCAAACTTTAGTTGAATGAACTTGAAGCAATTCAGAATGACGCATACGAGAACTCGAGAATTTACAGGGACAGGATGTAGGCGTTTCATGATCAACATATTCTACGAAAAACATTAACCCCATGTCAGAAAGTCCTTTTGTATGACCCTCTACTATATCTTTTTCCGGGTAAGCTTCGATCTCGTTGGACCGGCCCTTACATTGTTGTTACTGCTTATCCTCATGGAGTTGTTAAGATAAGAGATCCCGACAATGGCAAGGAGTTTAAAGTAAATGGACATCGATTAAAACCATTTGTCGAGAAATTTGATTCAAAGGACATGTCCATGCCTCTGACTGCTCCTGTTTACCAGGATTGATCTCCTAGTCTGATGGAGGTATAGGTAGGTTTATTGCTTTCATAGGACTAGGTTAGTTTGCTTCCTGCATTGCTTTAAGATAGTTGCTTTTGTTGGTTTCTCTCTTGTGCTAACTTGCTTTTACGCTGATATCTTTGGAACCTCTTGATTCTTTCGTCCAGGTACTATCTTTCCATGACTCCTCTTTTACTGTCGTTGTCCCATGTGCATTGCATACTTATTCCTTTTACATTGATGATAATGTAGCTTTCAGGTTGGGAGTGGGCGATTAGGTGACCTAATCAGTATTTTCTCGGTCTTGAGCAAAATTTGTGAATTGTGAAAATTTTGTGAATTGTGAAAAATTGTGAAAATTTTTAAAATTTTTCTGGAAATTCTTGTGAATTTGAAGTGATTTTGATGGCTATCATTGATCTAGAATTATAAGATATGGAGTGTTAGGGATTTATAACTCTTGGATTCAATTATCTGTTAGAATTCACAGTTAAGTTCGAACTGTTAATCCATGATTAGAAAAACATTAATTGAGTCATGATTTTACAAGACACATCTCGCTTGCACATTAAGGTTTCAGTTCGATATTGAATTGTAACTTGGTAGTCACTAAGCATGTAAGGAACCAGCCTGGAAAATTTGCCCAACATGATTAATTGAAGAAAAAAGAAAATACCTATGAAAAAAACAGATACCTTTGGAAAGGGTTGGGCGAATAATCTTCACCATAGGTTTGCTCCCAATAGGTGTAGATTTAATTCCCCATGGATGATATGTGAAAAGGGTTAGGCGTACAATCTCCACCATAGGTTTGCTCTCTATAGGTGCAGATTCGATTCCCCTCCCCCTTGATGGAAAAATCAAAAGCCAGAAGAATGAAAAAGAAGAACTGTAAGGCAGGTTCTGGTTTAGGTTTTGATTGTCCTAAATACTCTTTTGATTATCAATGTTATCATGGAAATTGACGATTGGATCTCTTAATGATGGTAAGTCAGGCTTACACTATACACATATGGATCTCAATGTTTAGAATTTTTCTCATTGATGGATCAATACTTTGAACTCGATTATGAAGTTTATCGTGTGCTTGAGTTTATGAGAATTAATTCCCAACATTCATGAACCTTAGAATTTTGGGATTTGGATAGTTTTTCAAAAATCGCTCGAGAAATTCTCCTATAATTCTCAACTTATTTTTCACATACTTTGCTTGGGACTAGCAAGATGCTAGTTGGGGGTTGTGTTGAGGGTCAAATATTGTATGCTAAACTTTAGTTATTGCCTGGATTTACGAGCATGATACTGTTTAACGCCTTGCTTTAATTGTGTTTTTGATGCAAGGTGTATTTAGGAGCTTGGACTGGAAAAGGGTACTAAAAGAATGGATTTAGCACTCCAGAATCACCAAGGCAAGGAACGGACCCTAGGGGACTAGGATCGACGGATTTACATGCCAGATACCCGAGAAAATCGAGAAACTGAAGTTCAAGTGGCCCGAAATTGGTCCAGAATGTAAGATCACAGGGTTCGAACCATCCGTTCGACTTGAAACTTCATATATGGCCTGAGGGCCATAAATTAACCATGAAAATCAAATTTGAACCATTAGATCCTTGTGAAAGTGACCCAATGGATAGATCGGCCCATAAACTGCTGATTTGGGGCCCACCTGGTATTTGGAAATGCTCCAATTTTGTTCTCAACCCCTTAAATTATATGGAAAACAGGATGGACGGAGCGGATTCAGCGAAACATCACAGTGGACCTCACATGTACACTGTGCGTGCACAACATGCACGTGCACAGGTCGTCCAGCACTACGCCTAAGGTCGGTCAGCACACGCTGACCGACCAGTTTCTTTAAACCCAAAAAAAGCCACAACGGACGGACGTCCGTCCGTTGGTTTCACGCAGTGTGGCCCACACTTCATCCAGATCAGCCATCTGGACCGTTAATATTGTACAGAGGGGGGTATTAACCTCACCTAGGTGTCCTTTCTCCACCATGAAAGTAGACGTATGAAGATCTCAGCCGCACGCAAGATGAATACATCACATTAGGCCTCATCAATTGGTCATCAATACATTACATTGGGCCATACCACCTGGGCCTCAAATACATCACAATGGGCCTCATCACTTGGGCCGTATGTACATCTCATCGGACCTCAAGCACGGGCCTCATATACAATAGGTGGGCCTTAGACACAACAGTGGGCCTCACACATACATCATATTAGGTCGTATTAAAGGGCCACACAAACATCACATTGGGCAGCACTTATGGGCCACACAAACATCACATTGGGCCGCACATATGGGCCACACAAACATCACATTGGGCCACATTTATGGGCCACACAAAAATCACATTGGGCCGCATCTCATGGGATTCCAATACATCAGGTGGGCCCTACACAGCCAGCAGGTGAGGTGGGCCCTACACCTAATAGATGGGCCCCTCCAAATGGTCGGCGTAGAAGTAGAATACAAACATTAAGTGGGTCACACGCCCCACGGGCGGTGTGGATGCATCATATTGAATCATGGTGGAGGTCCACATATGTTGGGCAGCGAGGACAAAATACATCTCAGTGGTCTACTGGACCGTTGAATGGCGCGGATGAAACACATCATAGTGGGCTTACCTGCCTTGGACATCGTCTTGCTAACAGACGATGTGGATGATGCACATGTGCCCGGAGGGTCCCACGTCCCAGTGGATGGTGGGAATAAAATACTTACATCATGTGGGTCCACACGCATACATCAGATGGGGTCCACACGTGTGGTTGAAACAAATACAACAAGTAGACCCCACAGCTACTGGACGGTTATCCAACAACGTCCACTGATGGACGGTGTGGATCAAAACACACATCAAGGTGGCGTCCAACAGATAAATGGTAAGATGAAACACCTATATCACAATGGACACACTGTCCTCAGCTGGACGGTGTGGATAATACATACATTAAAGGTGGGTCCCACATCCCACAAACGGAGGACAACTAGGATATTGAGCACATACATCAATGGTTGGCCCACATGGCACCGTTCGAATATGGATGGTGTGGATAAAGAATACATACATCAAGGTGGGACCCACATCCACACGTGCAGCACGTGTGGGGTGGGTCCCACACCCAAAAAAATGGACGGACGATCTGACATATAACATATACCTCTTCATCAGACCCACGGAGCATGTAGACCTCAATACATCAGCTACATCCCACCGTCCAAGGTCTGGATGGTGAGGATGATACACATACATCATTGTGGGGTCCACAACCCATGTCTAGGGACTGGACGTCCTGGATAAAACACTTACATCCGTGGGTCCCATGTCCCACATGTGGATAGCCCACATATATCAAGGTGGTCCATACAAATGGACTGTTGCGATAAAACACTCACCATGGTGGTCCCACGTACTAGATACATCAAGATGTGCTCCACCTAGGATTTGCATCTGCCTCATTCCCAGGCCCATGGCCCGAGAGGCCTGGATGGACGGCGTTGATAATACATCAAGGTGGGTTCACACTAGACTGGCTCACCATCCTTGAAGCAGGCTGATATTTGTGTTGTCTCTTTGTCCAGGCCCACTCGAAAACGGGGAGCAAGGTGGGCCCTGGGATGGACAACTGCGTGGATAAAAACATTCATCATGGTGGGCACCAAAAAAATAGGGAAGAGAGAGATAGAGATAGAGATGGAGAGAGAGAGATAGTGTAGTGGAGGGTCCCCGCCACTATGGGCCCCTCTTTGATTACAACACATACATCAAAAGGAGTCCTATCACAAGTGGGCCTTACATCAAAATCAAGATTTAATCCTATGAACACCCACTGATTTTGTTCCTTCTTGGCTCCTTGGAATGCTAAGCTTCTAAGCTTTCTCTTTGATGGTGGAAAATAAAGATTGAAGGGTGGAGATAGGAGGTTAGGGGGTAGTGTAAGGCCTGTATCCTAGACTGTACCATTCCGTATATTCCTACGATCCTTCCGGTCAAATTTCAGCAACCCGCGACCTATAACCAATGTTTGCGCTCGATCCTAAGCCGAGTCCTGCATATCTGAGTTGACTCGACCGAGACTTGTACCAGTGCGACCGCACCGTCAACGCGGTTCTGATGTCACGTCTCGCACGCTGAGGCGATACCCTGGCCAGGAGATGTGGGCTCGCGTTCAATTCGAGGAAAACGCCACCGATTCAAACCCCAAGAAAATATGTCCCATCAAATATCAAGTACACACCCCATCACTCACCCCCATCCCAAAGTACAACTACCCTCCCCAAAGTCAACTCTCCCCATCACCCATCACTCTCTCACCCATCCCTCCCTCTCTCTCTCTACATCACATCTCCCACCTCTCTTATCTCTCTTACCTCTCATTTCTCCCAAGTAACTCATGTCCTAACCTCCATGAGAGAGAGTTTGGTGTGGCCCACCTTCCCATCTCCCATCCCCACCATCCAAAGCCCACCTCAACCATTAAAAACGTCCCCTTGGAAGCTCTAGAGGTTATAGGCGGAAGAAGGAAGAGGAGATCTTGAGGTGGGTGCTTCTCTTTCTTTCTCTTTCTCATTTTTATGTGATGTGTGGCCCACTCCAATGGGCCCCACCTTGATGTATGTCTTATCGAAACCATCCAAGTCATGTGGACCCTACCTTACGGTGGTAGAAAAACACAAGTATCTAATGGATTCAAATCGAGTGGGCGAAGTTCATGTGGGACCCACCTTGATGAAATGTGAGCCACGTCCATGTAGGACCCACTATGATGCCCATGTATATCCATGCCATCCAGCCTCCCTAGACATTGGACATGCAGCAGGGAGCGGCTAACATGGAGTCTGTGTATTGATATGGGCGAGTACTAATAGCTAAAAAAAATCTTTGAAGTTAGGGGTAGGTTGCTCATGCAGGCCCCACCTGAATGTATGTAGATAATTCACGCCGTCCATTCTATTGCTCAGCTCATTTTAGGTGTTGAGCCAAAAAATGAGTCCAATCTGATAATTGAGCAGGCCATACCATAGGAAATATTGGTATTACCATTAAAACCTACATTGATTCTTCTATTCATCAAAAATACATCGTATATTAGTCTCATTTGGTCGATCAGGGGCAGTAGAATCTAATGGCCGGGTTAGATTTTTCAGATGCGGGCCCTATATGTGAAAATCCATGGAATAAAAAAATAAATAAATAAAAAGATTTTTTGCAGCAGTTAGCGCTACTGCTGTCAGAAGGCACGCAGGCAGCGCTTGCGCGCTGGCGGACGGACGGATGGGCTGGGACAACACGTCCAGCTCTGGGCCTCACCATGATGAGTATCGAACATCAAAATCGTGCATTTCATGGGGCCCCTTTTTAAGCAGTGGGCCCCCAAAAATCGGTCATGTACCGATGCTCAGGTGGCCCACACGGAGAAAACTGTGAGATTGAACGGCTGCCATTGAAACCTTTTAGTTGTCACTGAAGTTTTGGATCGTTAAGAAATTTGTTTTTCTAGTTCATTTGGGTCCGTGTGACCTTATTAATGGGTTGGATTGTAGGTAAACATTATGGTGGGCCCCATGTGGGACCCAATGATACATGTGTTTCATTCGCACCGTCCACAGTAGTGGACGGTGGAACCCACCACGGTGTATGTGTTCTCCCCACACCGTCCACACCCCTAGACGGTGGGACCCACCGTGATGTACATGTTCTATCCACTCCATCCAGCCATTGATCAGGTGGCCACGTCACAGGAAACAATGTTGATGAACCATCTGCCATTGAAACCCTTTCCACGTAAGGCTTGGGTCAATATGAAAATTTGTTTTTCCTTTCATCCAGGTTCATGTGACCTTATCAACAGGTTGGGTGGAAAATAAACATTTGGGTGGGCCCAGGTCCATGTGACCTTATTAACATTTGGATGTCAGATAAACATTCTGGTGGGCCCCATGTGGAACCCCTAATGGGGTATGTGTTTTATTCACACCGTCCACAACAGTGGACGGTGGGACCCAACAATGATGTATGTGTTTTTCGCACCATCCACAGTAGTGGACGATGGAACCCACCATGATTTATGTGTTTTATCCACACCGTCCACACCTGGACGGTGGGACCCACCAAGATGCATGTGTTGCATCTAAACCGTCCAACCATTTGGTCAGCTTGTCTTGCAGGCTTGAGAGTAAAAAATGAGGCAGATCTATCCGGATCAAGTGGACCATATAACAAAAAGTAGTGGGGATTGAATGTCTGCCTTTGAACCCTTTTGTTTCACAGAAGTTTTGGATCATTAGAAAATTTATTTCCTCTTAATCCAGGTCTTTGTGACCTTATGGCCAGAGGGGATAGAAAATAAATGATACAGTTGGCCTTGAGCATTTTAATGGTGGAAATCATTGTTACCACTTTTATTTGGAGTGCGGTCCAGTTGATTTTTTTGAGATGATTCATATATGTATATATATATATATATATTGATCTACTTGTGGCCATCTGTTGAGGCCCACCTTGATATTTATAAGGCCCATTTGAGGAGGCCCATCTTGATGTATTTGTGGCCTATTGTTGAGGCCCACTTTGATTTATATGAGGCCTATTAGTGCGGCCCATTGATGCAGCCCACTTTGATTTATATGAGGCCCATTAGTGCGGCCCATTAATGCAACCCACTTGATGTGTATGAGGCCCATTAGTGCGGCCCATTGATGCAACCCACTTGATGTGTATAAGGCCCATTAGTGCGGCCCATTGATGCAACCCACTTGACGTGTATGAGGCCCATTAGTGCAACCCATTGATGCAACCCACTTGATGTGTATGACGCCCATTAGTGCAGCCCATTGATGCAACCCACTTGATGTATATTGAGGCCTATGGTTACAACCCATTGGGTGTATTTAGGGCACATTTGATGAGGCCCGATGTAATGTATTTGGAGCTCATAGGTAGAGGTCCATTATGATGTATTTCTGAACCATTTGGCAAGGCCCATTGTGATGTATTTAAGGCCCATGGTTGAGGCCCAGTGTGATGTATGTATGACCCATTAAGTTGTGTATGAATCCCTTGTATGGGCCACTCCTTGGGAGAAATATTGCTTAAATGTCCACATTGATGGGCAATAATGGTTAAATATCCATATTGTGACCTTCCCTTAGGCATTGTTAGACTGATTATCGTGATCGATTACTGATTTCGATTGTCATGGCCGATTGCCGATTCCGACTGTCAAGGCCGAGTATCAAGGCCGATTCCGATTTGTCGAGGCCGATTTTAATTGGCAAGGCTGAGTAACAAGGCCGATTTTGACTGTCGAGGCCGATTCTGATTTATCGAGGCCGATTGTATAAGTCGATTTTGATTGGCGAGACCGATTGTTGAGGCCCAATGTGATGTGTGTGAGGCCTATGTGATGAGGCCCATTATGATGCATTCGAGGGTCAGGCGATATAGCCCATTGTAATGAATGTTAGGCCCATGTGAAAGGCCCATCGTGATATGTATTAAGCCCTTGAGTGAGGCCCATGGTGTTGTATATTTGGCCTTTGTTGTGGTCATGGGTCCACTATATGTTAAGATCAATGAGGACCATTCCTCAGGGCAATGTTGGTTAAAAGTCCACATTATCGAGGTCGATTGTTGATGTCGATTATTGATACCGATTATAAGTATGTGACGGCATAGCATCATGATACATGCCCATACGCATCATCTGCATGTTTGTTATGAGATGTGGTTGATCATTGCATATGTCATTGAGTGTGTTGTTATGAGACTCCCTGATAGGTGGAGGTTATCTCACATGAGTGCACAGTATGCACAGGATTAATGCATGATTGGATTGTATGACTCATGCATCTTGTATTATGATTACTGTACGCCCTAACGACATCAGTGCCGTAGCCTCCACAGACATATCGTGGATGGCTAGACGGGACACCGAAAATTTATTCTAGCATCGGGCCGTCATAGATGGCCCTAGGTGAAAATTCCTAAACCCTCTTGGTACCGGAGGACGCCCCAACGTCGAGACCGAGTGGGTACATGAGCGCCCGAGTACCGAATACTAGGAGGCCGCGTCTCCCACTGTGTCATGGTCAGTTGGGAGGGGGTGTGGCCTTACCCGCCTGAGAGCAGGGGGCATTCCTAAGCTGAGTTTGACCAACTCATGAATGGGCCTAATATCGATGTGCCGAATAGGTATTGACAGGCTATTGGCTAGGCGAATAGTGAGGTTTCTTACCCTCACTTGGACTGTGCGGCTGGGAGAACAGCAGTGCCATTTGGAGTGTACTAAACCCCGGTGATGATCCTAGAGATGAACCATACTGATATGTGGACTTAGTGAGTAGGAGTTGCATACTTATTCATTCATACATCATTCACTATCCACTCAGGCTGGTGGTGCGCAACTAATTATTACATGTACCTTCACAATGGCCAGGATTTTAGTTGGGGCGCACGTTAACCTGAGATCAGGAGTTTACCATATTGAGTCTGACTATCCAAATTAGGTATGGGACTAGTTTAGATAGAAGTCCATTGTGATGGACCCCATAACTTACGATACTACGTAATACCATCCCGACTTCACACTCCAGCATGGTCATTCCATTCACACTGCATGTTATATTACATTCGCGGCATATGGCAATTTGGGTTATTGTATTTCTACATTTATATGGTCTAGGTACGGCTGACGCTATTTGTGTTATTCATTAAGAATGTATATTGCATTGCATCCTCTGCATCTAATATTTGGCTCTCTATGACTCCTCGTTTGCATAATTGATTCATATTGTGTATTCTAATATTGTATGACTCATGGACTTGTCAGTATTTTTGCTTACTTTGTTATCATATGATTTGTGACCTTGTTAGTATATCTGTTTATTCTGATAATTCTTAATCTTGTCAGTATTTCTGCTTACTATGATAATTCATGATCTTTTCAGTATTTCTGCTTATTTCTGACGTTGTATGATTTATGGATTACCAGTATTTTTGGTATTGTATGACTATGGCATTGTATTGAATACTTGACACTTACCTTGTACACACACTTACACCACTCTCTAAGCTTTCTCTAAGCTTATGCATGATAGATGTGTGCAGGTGATGTTAGGTTGCAGCAGTGTTGAGCTTGGAGCGTAGAGTGGTTTTCTGGAGCTTGATTTTCGGTTTATGTATTTCCTTTTTAGCATTGTATTGAAATAATTATATTAGTGGATATGTGATGATGATGTTGCCTTTGTGAATTGGGTAATCTTGTTGTTATGCTTATTATGAGTTAAATGTACCAAAAAAAATCCTCCTTGTAGGATCCCAGAATCGGAATCTAGCATATGGACGCTAGGAACTGAAAATGGGGTACTACGGAGGCTGTCGGCACCATTTTCGATGATCGGGATTCCTGTGAATCCAATTTTTTGGTTTGGGGCATGACATGTAGGAAGTGGGCCACACCTATCTTCTCCTTGGGAGGCTTGGACGGTTGCTCTCTCTTGGTTGTTGGGAGTGAAGAGCGAAAATGAGAGAGAGGATGGGTTGTTGTAAGGGAGATGGGATGGAGGGTATGTGTTCTCTTGACTTTTGGTAAGAAATAAATGGCTAGGTATGGGTGTTGTTGACTTTTGGATGAGAGAGGGATGGGTAGGGTATGGGTTGGTACTTGACTTGATTAATGTGATGGATTGTAGAGATTCCCTTGGGATTTGCAACGCGTGGTGTTTTCCTCGAAATAAATGAGGGCTCACAACTCCTACCCTATAATCGCTCGGTGCGTAAGACGCGGTGTTAGAACTTTGGCAACGATGCATTCGTAAGGGTACAAGTCTCAGATCGAGTCAACTCGGGTTGACAAGGTGCGACTCAAGGTCATGCGCAAATGCCGACTATAGGTCGCGAGTCACTGAAATTTAATAGGGAGGATTGAAGAAGTCTAAAGAAGGGTACAGACTATGATATGGTCCTTAGAAAAATCAAGTTTTGTCACTAGACAAATTGGATACATTCTTCGATGACATGAAGGTTGTTCAATGACATCGAAGACTTATGCAGAATTATTGCGATGTGCATAAATTTGATGTGGTTTTGCGAATCTATGAAGATAACGTTATAAATATGGGTTCCCTATAGACTTTTTGGAATATCTAGGGTTTGGAGGAGTAGAGTAAAAGGGTAGGGTAGAGCTGCTTCCCAATGGTTTTTCTTCCCTTCTTCTTAGTTTTTAAGGCTTTCTTCTAGGGTTTTAGATCCAATCATGTCCATGGTGGGCTAAATCTCTTAGCTAGGGCTAAGAGGTGAAGCTTGTAGTGTGATGAGATGTTTCTCTTGCTTTGATTCATGTTTATAATAAACCTTCTTTGATTCTAATTTAATTTTAAAAGAATACTTTTAGTTTTTAATGGTTTATTGTGACTTAAATTATAGTAGATTTGCAATAGCTTTAAGTATCTTCTTTTACTTGTTTTGAGATTGTGGGATTGGTAAGTCCTATTGTTGGCCATCGTCCTATGGGTATGGTTTGGTGATGGAATCCTTTCGAACCTTTACAATTCTCCATCCTTTGAGAATTAGGTCAATGAAAGTTCAATTTGATCTTAATTGCTACATCTTCCAATTGGATAGGATAGGACTCCAATTCCAATTGTGTGACTTGAATAAAGTAAGACGGCTCCCTGATCTCTATAAGTGGATCCTTAGAAACCCTAGTTCCCACTTTTAAATTATTAAGTTTTTAAATTCATCATCTCAGAATTACTCTATACTTTCCTGATTTAGGTTAGATCTTTTCCTAGTTTTGATTCTAAATACTATCAAAATAAGTACACAAGATTAGTCCTTGAGGATTCGACCTCGGTCTCACCGATACTATTACTACATCATGACCCTATACTTGGGGTTGTGAACAAGTTTTTAACTTCGTTGTCAAGGACTAATGGTTGCATTTTTCTGAGATTAAATAGTTTTGGAATTAGTTTAAGATTAGGGTTTGTCTATTTTCTATTTTTAGGATTAGGGTTTTTCTAAATTATTTTAGAAACTAACTTAACTTTCCTGTTTTGTAGGATCCTAATATAGAAACTTCTAATTTTTCTTTCTTTCTTTCTTATAGATAAGGGTTTGTTTGTTGTTTTTAGAAACTTTCTCATTATAGGATTTTTTTTCTATTTTTAGAAACTTTCTAATTTTAGAATTTCTTTTTTTTTAGAAACTGATTTGTTTTGTTTTGTTTTACAGAATCCTAAATTAGGAACTTCCAATTTGGTAACTTCTTTATAATTCTCTTCCCTTCTTTTTTTCAGATTTTTTTTTCCTTCTTTCCCTTTTAGGTTTAGGTTAGAATCTGAAATTAAGGGCTACGAGTGTATAATGCCCTGAAAATCGGGGGTCAAGCAAAGCTCAATTCCCGAGTTCTAACGCATCACTTATGTAACATAGATAATGATAATTAATTATTGTCCATATTAGTGCATTAAACATGAGTGGGATTATACTAAAACAACATATCATACTCTAGAGATAATTAAATTAATCAATCGGAAGACTGAGATAGGTATATCAAATATGAAGGTGTTTCTCAATCCCCTGAGTATGAGTATGATACCAGGATGAATATATACATGTATGATTCTAAAATTTATAAAATATTAAAGTGTAACTGTCCAACTAATCCATGTAACCCTATAATCCCGTCGAATCAGAACAAGGTCTATAAAGACCCACCTGATAGCTGAACATAGAAGAATTTCTCCTCGTCGTCCATGATGTCCATTTCAGCTGCATAGACTCCGCCATTACCTACATCTACAACAGAGTCTGGTTGGTGTTTTAAAACACCATCCCAGGTGGGAATGAGTAGCTAATTCAATGGAACTATAAAGCAAAGGTTAACATGTTATCAATTCAGTCAAGTAGTAATGATAAAGCAATACATCAAACAGTCCTAGCTACTCTTATTAATGCGGGAATGATATGCATAATGATGGAAGCCCTCGCCTATACTCCCTCAGCGACATCATCTCATGGTCACACATGCTAAACTCCCACTATGCTCTTCCTCACCAAAGGCACATGCAATGCGGTGCATGGTCGTGTTAGCCAAGTTTTTAATTAGACTTATTCATACAGTAGATTCAGAAAGCTAAGGTACCTCCCTTTATATCACTTATCCAAACAATGATCTATCTAGTGTCATCAATCCTAGTTAACCACATATGATAGGCAAGTTATAGAGCAACATCACCCCTTGATTTAATAGCAGTGGATAGGCAAGTTTAATTGGTTATACTCGAGGTCACTCCACTAACGCCTTACTGACTGGAGCGCTATTTTCGAAGGGGATTCAGATCAGAAGGTACACCCAAACCTATGCTAGGACCGTAGCTAGGCTGCGCCGGTGTAGGTCGACAACTCAAATACAGTGTCCCATACGCCACCATATTTAGCTCACGAGTTTTGGGTTGCTCACTAGTCACTATGGGGAAGCTTGTCACCCTAGTGTAAGCCGACAGCTCGACCACGATGTCCCATACACCACCATGCCTGACTCATGAGTCTTAACGGATCATGGTACCATGGTTGAAACGGGTTTCCATTAGTAAGTGGTACCTTAGATTCAAGCAGTAGCGTCCATACATGGTAAACACACATTTTGCCAATCGGGTTATTTGACAAGTTTGATTGATACGAGCACATGCTAAATTAATGGACATGGAGTGCATAAGCACTCCTCGTGGCCTAACCATTTGCGACAATCACCATACGACTCGGAATCACCGAACGTATCCCTTGTGGTGAGACTAGTTCGACTACTCGATCACAAATAGTTACTGATTGCCAGGACTACGTAGTAGTCCCAATCACACATAAATGCAACAAGTAATCACATGTGATGGTCATAACAACATTTAACAACCAAATCATATATGATTCTCATTTGAACATTTTAACAAACATATTGAACATGTTATCATACATACGCATTTCATATATAAGTCACGTACTTGAAATTTAGGTTACTTGAAGGAATTTATACATATAGGTAAGGTAGTTGAGAATCCTATCTCAGCACCCTTAATAATCTCAATTTATCAAATAATTACTCATTTAGACATTTCATCAAACACTTAGCCTTCATAATACTATATATAGATTAAATTAGTTATAGCATATATTATGGCAAATCCTTTCACAAAGGAGTTGTCATCTACACAACAAATATGTATTCTAGATTAATAGTCATGGCAAGCATAAATCATAATCTCACTTTCATTCAAACATTTTAACAAACAAATGGAATGCATTTTATATTCACATAGTTCACACACACGTATAGTTTATCAAATACATTGTAACTAAGATCATATGGCAGTAATCAAGTCAGACATAAATCATTGCTGACATTGAAAGCCTTGAAAACCATAACCTAAACATTTATAGTCCGTACCTTTCATCGGAAAACTCATTTGGAACTCAGTTCGAATCCTACGCTTCCGTCTACAGAACAATTACTACCTAAATCATGAAACAGATTAGCTATTACGTCGATTACTTTATTTAGATTCTTAAATCAATATTATAGGCTTTCTTACCCAAATCGAAGTTGGAATTGATGGCATAGCGATGTTGGGGTGGCGATTGGGCGTATGAAGTCATAAGAGTGAATCCCAGTAACGATCTCCCTATCTCTCTCTCCTCTCCTCACTCTTTCCTCCTATTTTCTCTCCTCTCTTACCTAGGGTTTGAGAAAATCGTATGGAATGAGAGAGGGTGGTTTAGGGCATTATATAGGCCCAGAACTGATGTCAATGGCCCCAGGGCCATGATATAGTTAGGTTATAGCCAAAAGGTGGCTGTTTCGGGCCAACAGAGCGTATTTGGAGGTCCACTGTCATATATGGTCTGGAGAAAGTTCCCTGACAATGGATCTACACCAGGTTAAGATTTTTGTTCCATCAAATTAGTGGATCGATCGTGGAGGACCCATTTCAGTTCAACGGTCATCGTCACTCAATCAGGGCCACAAGTATAATGACATGTGTAGGAAAATTTTTCTGATCCAAGGGTATAGTTGGGTCAGAATCTGATGGTCTGAAATCTTAAATTTAGCCTACAAGCGAACGGCCCAATTCACTTAAGTTTTAGTTCATTTTCTAAAGATATTTGTGTTCCTTACACTCTTCGCTCCAAGCTCGAGTTGTGCGTTTATGAATACAATAACTCAATTCCTGTGATGGTTGTCAAACCTAATAACGCAGTCATAACCTTATAGTTTCATTGTAATCATACTTTCAACGCACGGTCCCGATCCGATACAGAATTTCAATGTGTTCCCGCGAGCAACTGGGTTTTGAGATTGCTCCTAAGTTTTCAAGTAATATTGAGTTAGTGATTTTAATGGTTTTGGGTCTTATAGTTTGTATAGAAAGTGGTTCAAGCCAAATTTATCGATTGATCAATTTATACTTAACTAAATTCTGCCCTAATTACGATAGAATAAGGTCGTAGGTTAGTTCTATATTCATTTTTAGCACTTTTACTTGGTATATTATTTTAATTATTTTTTTAGTAGTTCATCATCAAGTCTAATTTATCTCTACCAAATTTCATTAGATTTCATATTGTAGAAAATTCTAAAAATTCTAGAAGTAGCGGCTATCCGAACTAATATTTTTGGACAGTTCTCACATCAATCGAGATTCATATATATTAAAATTTTTATTATATTTTTCACTTATTTTTATATGAAACTAGACTTATCAAGCTTCAATTTGGATTTTGAATCACCTAAATTAGAGTTATAGCGAGCGAGATTTGACCTTTTGAAGTCGGTCGAAAACTGTAGAAAACTGCAGCGAGGGTGCACCGAATTTTTGGTGCACCGGCGATGCCTCGTGGTTGGCGCGATGGCATCGCGGTCTGCTGTCCTGTCTGGTGGTGGTTTCGCCACCCGATATTTGAAACAGGCATATCTCTCAATCCAGAATGAGTTACGTGATGTGCCATATATGAATTTGGGGTAGGAGAAGAAAATCTATCTAAATAACATATTTATTTTGTGAGATTCCATAAATTTAATGGTAAGTAACCAAATTTATTTATATATTTCCTATTTATAGTAAATTTTAGTTTAAGTATTGTACTTGTAACGCCCTGAAATTCGGGGGTCAAGCATAACTCAGCTCCCGAGTTTCAAAACATCACTTATGCAACATATGCAATGATGGATGTATGTTGTCTGTATGAGTGCATAAACTTGCACATATACACATTTATTTCTTTAAGTCTTCTGCTTACAACTTCCACTTATCCCTGGATTATGTTTGCAGTTTGGCTTATTCTATTCCATCTTTTATACACTCATACAGACAACATACATCCATCATTACATGTGTTGCATAAGTGATGTTTTGGAACTCGGGAGCTGAGTTATGCTCGATCCCCGAATTTCAGGGCATTACAGTTCTTCATCATTTAAACTTTAGGAATAGTGTTTCATATGAAAGCACTTAGAAAATTTTGAAGAATAAGGTAGTAAAAGGTGAGATTTTGAAGGAAGTGGGTTGAGAAGGGGATTTGTGACTTTGAGATTGAGTTCTGAGAAGTAAATAAGGTGTTATGATAGACCCATTACCCAAGGATGTCTAACTCCAAGTTGGCAAAAATTCGGGACGTTGCAGAGTGTTTCATGCCCAAGTGGGTCCATGACAACACTCAACACCTTTTGAGTGAAGGAGGATTAGTTAAGGGGTTATCTATCCATCATAAGATTAAACACCACTCGAGATTCTCAGAGTTAATTGAAGTGATGGCTACCAATCAACTGGTTAATCAACCTCAAACTCGGGTTGAGGAAGCCCGAGATGAGAATGAGGTGCATTAAGCACCCCCACCTCGTACTTTACGAGACTATTTACAACCGGCGGGGGTGAGTACACCTCCATGCATGGTTTTTCCATAAAATAAGGGACACATAGATATCAAGCCAGGGGTGATCCAACTCCTTCCAGAATTTCATGGGCTTAAATTTGAAGATCTGTATCTACACTTGAAAGAGTTTGATGAAATCATGGCCTCTATATTTTCCTAACGTGTCTGACGACACTGTCAGGCTGAAACTCTTTCCTTTTTCTTTAAAAGAGAAAGCTAAGACATGGTTGCATTCACTACATCCTCGATCTATTGGTAGATGGAATGACATGACAAGGGAGTTCATAAAGAAAAATTTCCCATACCATAAGACGAACACCCTTAGAAAGTGATCATGAACTTCACCCAAAAGGAAGATGAAACATTCTTCCAATGTTGGGAATAGTTCAAGAATTTTGTCAGTTCATGCCCACAACATGGTTTTGAAATGTGGTGCATCATGAATTTCTTCTATGATGGACTGACATCTTCCATGTGCCAATTGGTCGAGACAATGTGTAATGGGGAATTCATGAATAAAAGTGTTAATGATGTGTGGAATTATTTTAACAAGCTTGCTGAAAACACACAATCATGGGACATCTCCCCAAAATCAAGCACAACATCTAGGCCGACTCAATCCAAGGAGAGGAGCGGAATGTATCTTCTGAAAGAGGATGATGATATCAATGCTAAAGTGGATAATCTCACCAAAAAACTTGAGACTATGGAATTAAAGAAGGATAAGGGTAAGGAAATTATTTGCAGTATTTGTGTTTGTAACATTCACACAACTGAAATTTGCCCAACAATATCTACTTTTCAAGAGGTACTGAATGAGCAATCTAATGCCGTAAGTAATCACCAAAGACCTTTCAGTGGGCCCACCTCTAACACATACAATTCTAGCTGGAGAAATCATGTAAACTTCAGTTGGAGAAACGATCAAACTGCTACACTTCAAGGATTCCCTAATCAAATTTCAATTCAAGGGAAACCACAGGAGGATCCATTTTTAAAGCATGTTCAAAACTAAGAGCTTTTCAATCAAGGTATGTTACAAGTCTTTCAAGACCTCATAAAGGCTATACAAAGACTTGAAACTCAAAGTGCAATTCGGAACAAGGAGAGCCTTCCAGCTCAACCTCTTCCCAATCCAAAACCACAAGATGAAGTTAGTGACCCAAGCTCTTCAAATTAGATGGAGAAAGCTAAATCGATCCCCACTATTAGGAGTGGGAAGACCATTAACAAAACCATTCTGGTTAAGGTTGAAAAGCCTAAGGACTCAGAAGAGGACAATAATGATAGATCTACTCATGCCCCATAAGAGTTAGAACCAGAACCTCGAGGGAAGCCGATTGCCCCATTTCTCCAATGGTTGATTGCACCAGAACCTCTCTTTTACTCTCAGGACATTCTAGAGGTGTCGAAATAAGTGAAGGTCAATATTCCTCTACTTGATGCCATAAAAAAAATACTTTCATATGCTAAATTTCTAAAAGACTTACGTACGACCAAAAGACGGCAAAATATTCAAAAGAAATCTTTTTAACTGAAAAAGTGAGTGATATGCTAAAGCAAGATGTACCACAGAAATACAAAGTTCCCGGTAACCCAACCTTCGCTTATGCAATTGGGAACTACCGAATTGAGCATGCACTTCTTGACTTAGGAGTGAGTGTAAATCTGATTCCTTACTTAGTCTACGAACAACTAGGTTTGGGTGAATTAAAATCTACCCGAACCACATACAACTTGCTGATCACTCAGTTCATGTACCGAGAGAGATAATTGAGGAGTGTTGGTCTAGGTTGACAAATTCTACTTTCCGTTAGATTTTATCATGTTAGATACTTAACCCATCATAGACATGAGCACTCAAATTCCTATCATTCTTGGTCGCCCATTCCTTGCCACATCAAATGTAATCATTAATTGTAGGAATGGAGTCATGAGTTTGTCTTTTGGAAATATGACATTGGAGTTGAATATCTTTTTCAATACGGGCAAACAAGTAGAGAATGATGATGATGCCCACGATGTTAAATTGATTGATTCTATCATGGAAGATAAAATACTTCTGACCTTATCCTCTGACCCTTTAGAGACGTGCCTGACCCACTCCCATAATTTTGATGATGATATGATTAGTGAGATGGGGACCATGCTTGATACTGTGTCAGTACTTGAGGTTAACTGGTGGAGGCCATAAATCAAAAAATTGCACCAAACTGATGTAGTGCCTCTACTATTTTACCTCAAGGCACCGAAGCTTGACCTAAATCCTTTACCCTCTCATTTGAAATATATCTATTTAGGTCAAGATGAGATATACCTGGTAGTCATTTCTTCCCACCTGGAGCAAGAACAAGAGAGTATGCTCATTTATACTCTCATTGAGTGTAAGGGAGCCCTTGGATGGTCGATTGTAGATTTCAAGGTAATTGAACCTTTGATTTATACTCACCGCATTCATCTTGAGGATAATGCAAAGACCTCTCGACAAGTACAACATACAGTAAATCTAAACATGAGGGAATTGGTTAAGGTCGAGGTTCTTAAGCTATTGGATGTGGGTATCATATAGCCTATATCTGATAGCCAATGGGTGAGTCCAACTAAGGTGGTTCCCAAGAAGTCTAGAATCACCATAATAATCAATGCTAATAATGAAGCTGTGCCAAATAGAGTTACTACTGGTTGGAGAATGTACATTGACTACAGGAAGTTGAATACCATCCCGAGGAAGGACCACTTTCCCTTGCCCTTCATCGATCAAATCTTGGAAATGCTAGCTAGTCATTCCTTGTAACGACCTTGGAATTTTTGTGCTAATCTTTCCTTAAGTAGTTGTTTTGGAGTAATTAGCGCTTTACTCGATTGCTTGTGAAATCCGCATCAATCACTTTAAATTGTATCTGCATGGCTCAAAACGTGTAGATTAGTGAGCGCTACGTTACTCTGAAATCTGGGATCCATCGCTAAATCCAGTTGTTCTGGGGAATTTTTGGAAGATCTGGATCGGACCTAGACCGCGCGTCGAAAGTCCGATGGCGATGATCTTAGGCTGTTGCGGTCACCGAGTTAGGCTTGATCTTCACCTCGAAAATCAAGTCGATCTGATGTTCTGGGTCGATTTGCTTGAGCTCGGAGTGAAGAGTGTGAGAACGGTTGGAATTTAATAAGCTTTTTATGAAATCTGAGTCGTGTCGCTTGCGCGACGATTTTAAGCATTCTGACCGTTGGATTCTGATCCAATTTCGCCCTCTAATCAGGATGGTTGGCCCAAGCATATCCTAGTGCTTGTGGACCTGATCGAGTTTCCGTGACCGTTGAATTGAGTGTGGTCCGCCACGGCTGATCTGAAGAGCCGGTCGGTATGAAATCTCAGCTTGACCTAGATCCATGGTCAATGAGCTTAAGTCCGACCTTTCGTGGTTATAGGCCCACCAAAAGTGCTTCGTTGGATCGAGAAAGGCGTGCTTTGGTTATAACTTAAGTATACCTTGACCCTGGGGTTAGTTCCATCATTTTAAGGCCTATATATAGTCCTCAAACCCTAGCTCTCATTTCCATACGATTTTCTCTAACCCTAGCTTGGAAAGAGAGTGGAAAAGAGAGAGAAAGTGAGAGAGATAAGTTGGTGAATCATCTTGATTCTTCCTTGTTCTTCTTCATCTTCGAACCTTCACTTTGAATCGTTCTTCCGACGATTCCGAGTTCCTTTGGGGTAAGTTAACCTAACCCTAACCTGTGTTAGAGTTTAGATTAGACTTGGTGTTGTTGTATCTCATTTCTATCCTTATTTTAGGGTATTCTAGCGCCGTTGACGAAGACAACTCGTCTAAATCAGCTCGGCGGTTCTTTCTTCGCTTAAGGTGCAGACTTTAAGTGTATAGGTTATGGTTTTCAAGGCTTTCAATCCCAATTAGTGATTTATTCTTGCTATGGATGAGATTTCACATGCCAAATGTTATGTTTACATTGCTTTCCTGATATGCATGTGCTATATTGAGATTTGTGTATTCTAAGTGTATTTATAAAGTACCGTATACGTATAAAATACGCACTTGTGTTTGCCATGATTATTTATCATGTATGTATGCTAGATGCATGTATGATGACTCCTTGGTAAAAGGAATTGTCTAAGTGCATGTATTTCAACATGCGTCATGTATGTTGTTCCATGTATGCTAAGTGTTTGTAGAAATGCATGAATGATCTAAGTGTAACTTATTATGCTTGTTGGGGGCGTTGAGAAGTGATTCTCAATACTCCTATGGATGCGCATGTTTTCCTTTATGCAGTTACATTCCAAGTTATTTAAATTCAAGCATCTCCTATGCTTACATTTATGTTAAGTTGATATTCTTCAGATGTGTATGTACCATGATTTGAGTTGTTGTTCCATTACTGTTTTACATTCCATATGAATATCTATAGTTGTGTAAAGTGTTTGGGACTATGCCTTAGTCCAGGAAATCGGTAATTGACCCTATATACATGGTTGAGATTGCTTTCGCCATGTAGGACTATTAGACGAACCCGAGTTGTATTAGAGTTGTCGGCAGTGGTTTGGCCACGCGGAGTGTTTGCGCACTCTATGTCGCTCAATTCGACGTGCGCTCGTGCTAGTCGAGTTCGTCAAGTAACTCGATTGTCTGATGTATGTTAACCATGTATGGACGCTACTGCTTGAATCTAGGGTACCGAACTTACCAGTGAAATCCTAATAACCATGGTACCTGATCCGCTAAGACTCATGAGCCGAACATGGTGGTATGGGACACCGTGGTCGAGCTGTCGGCCTACGCTGGGGTGACGAGCCTCCCCGTAGTGACCAGTGAGCAACTAAACTCGTGAGCCGATTATGGTGGTATGGGACACTATATTCGTGCTGTCGGCCTACATTGATTGGTGACGAGCCCTTTGTAGTGACCTCGAGCATACCTGGATACTGCAAGGAGGTGACGAGCCAAATTGTGGTAGTAAAGGCATGAAAGGCGTGCATTGATTGGTGACGAGCCCTTTGCTACGACCTCAAATGTATGATCGTATGAGACATCTAGGATTGACGACCCTAGTATGGATCACTGTTTGGATGGTGATATGAGGAAGGTATCTTAGCTTCCCAATCCTGTTGTGTGAATTGGACTAATAACAACTTGGTAATCATATCCATGCACCGCATTTGCATGTGCTTTGTAGATGTGGCGCACTTTGAGGCGATGTCATGCGTAACGTAAGATGAAGACACTGAGGGTGTACGCGTGAGGGCACGCATCATATTGCATTCATACTTGCATTAACAAGAGTACTTAGGATTTAATTACTTATCCTGCTTTATCATTACTGTTTGATTGAACTGATAACATGTTAACCAGTGCCTTATTGTTCCACTGAGTTGATCACTCACTCCCACGTTTCTGGGGCGGTGTTACACACCCACCAGACTCTGTCTTAGGCCCTGATGTTGCAGATGTGGATGCGACATCTGAGCCAGAGCGGGAGCTGGATGACGACGAGGCTGCCTTCTCCTATATGCAGTTTTCAGACGGGTTCTAGCGAGCCTCGGTCTGATGCGCGGGATCTCTAGGATTATTGTGGGATCTGAAATGATGTAATTTGATACTTATAATTTTGTTAAATAACACTTTTACATGATCTGGTTGTATATGTAATTCAGGGATTTACACTTGTACACATTTTACTATAAGTCTTCCGCTTGCTTTATTCACTTGTCCCTGAATCATATCTGTGTTTTGGCTTAATCTATTTCATGTTTTATGCACTAATACAGTCAACATACATTCATCATTAAATATGTTGCATAAGTGATGTTTTGGAACTCGGGAGCTGAGTTATGCTCGACCCCCGAATTTCAGGGCGTTACATTCCTATTACTATTTCCTTGACGGATATTCGGGCTACAATCAGATCAAAATATCCCTTGAAGACCAAGAAAAGACCACGTTCACATGTCCTTTTGGCACCTTTGCTTATCGAAGGATGCTATTCAGACTGTGTAATGCCCCCGCCACCTTTCAACGATGCATGTTAAGTATTTTTTTGACATGTTGGGACAATATTTAGAGGTCTTCATGACGACTTCCCTATCTTAGGTCCATCTTTCAGTGATTACTTGAAAAATCTTAAATGTGTGCTAAAAAGATGTGAATAAAAGAATTTGGTACTCAATTGGGAGAAGTTTTATTTCATGGTTCATAAGGGAATAGTCCTTAAACATATCATTTCATCTAAAGGAATTGAGGTAAATATAGCTAAAATTGATCTTATCTCTACCTTAACCCCACCCAAAAGCATACGGGTGTGCGATCCTTTTTAAGACACGCTGGATTTTATAGAAGATTCATAAAGGACTTTTGTCACATCTCTTATCCTTTATGTAATCTACTTTAAAAGGATATTCCATATGAGTGGACTGAGCAGTGCAAAGAAGCTTTTGCTAAGCTTAAGGACATATTGACTACCACACCTATTATACAACCACCCGATTGGAACATTCCTTTTAAACTTATATATTATACATCTAACTATGCTATTGGGGCAGTTTTAGGCTAGAGAAAAGAAAAGAAGCCCTACGTTATTCATTACGCAAGTAGAACTCTAAATTCTGTCGAAGTGAATTACTCTATTATGGAAAAAGAACTCTTAGCTGTAGTATTTGCTTTGAATAAATTTAGCTCTTCCTTAATCGGATCTAAGATCATTATCTACATTGATCATGCGACACTCAAGTATCTTCTTTCAAAGAATGATGTTAAGCATCGCTTGATAAGATGGATCTCCTATTCCAAGAATTTAATTTGAAAATAAACGATAAAAAGGGAGTAGAAAACGTAGTCGCTGACCACCTTTCGAGATTTAACCTACCTGATTCCCTTGAGACGACACCCATAAACGATATGTTCCCTAATGAACAATTGTTTAAAGTCTCCCATTCACCTTGGTTTGCTGATATTGCTAATTATCTTGCCACAGTTTTCACACCGACACATTGGACTATGCAAGATAATAAGAATTTTTTTGCTGAGGTGCGTATATTCTTTTGGGATGATCCTTATTTATTTAAATATTGCCCAAATCAGATTTTAAGGAGATGTGTACTAGGCAATGAACACTAGAGTGCCACCTCCTTTTATTCTCAAGCCTGTGGTGGTCACTTTTCTGCTAAAAGGACCACGACCAAAATTCTACAGTGTGGCTTTTATTGGCTCACCATGTTCAAGGACACTCGTGAGCTTTGCAAAGCTTGTGAGCATTGTCAGAAGTTAGGAGCATTGTCCCATAGAAATATGATGCCTTTAAACCCCATTTTGATTATTGAAGCATTTGATTGTTAGAGCATCGATTTCATGGGACCATTCCCTCGATCTCATTGAAATTTATACATTCTATTAGTCATAGATTATGTCTTTAAATGGGTCGAAGACATCCCGTGCTAGAACAATAACCATCAGAGTCATTAAATTCTTAAAAGAAAACATTATTTCCGGGCTCGGAACGCCTCGGGCTATCATTAGTGATGGAGGCTTACATTTTTGTAATAGGCCATTCACAAACTTAATGAAGAAATATGGCATCTCTCACAAGGTAAACACTCCATGCCACCCACAGACAAGTGGATAAGCTAAGATTTCTAATAGGGAGATTAAACACATCTTGGAAAAGACAGTTAACCGTGACCGTAAGGATTGGTCAATTCGATTAACTGATGCTTTATGGGCTTACCATACCACATTTAAAACTCTTATCGAAATGTCTCCCTTTAGACTTGTCTATGGAAAATCTTGTCACTTACCTGTGGAGTTGGAATATAGATCCTACTGGGCTATTAAGAATCTAATTTTGATTTGGACAACACTGGCTCGCTTCGTAAGCTACAATTGAACGAACTTGAGGAGATCTGGAATGACGCCTACGAGAACTCGAGAATTTATAAGGATAGGATGAAGGTGTTCTATGATAAGAATATCTTTCGAAAATCGTTCTTAACTTGTCAGAAAGTCCTTTTGTACAATTCTTGATTACATCATCTTTTTTTCCAGGAAAGTTCCAATCTCGTTGGTCCGGCCCTTTCACTATTACAAATGTCTATCCTCATGGGGCTGTTGAGATAGAGAATTCGAATAATGACAATATGTTTAAAGTGAATGGACATCGTTTAAAACCATTTGTGAAGAAATTAGATTCAGGGGACATGTCCATACCTCTGACTGATCCTGTGTACCAAGATCGATCTCCCAGTCTGATGGAGGTATAGTTAGGTTTATTGCTTTCATGTTATGTTTATAATAGTTTGCTTTATGCTATTAAGGATAGTTTGCTTATACTCTTTTGAATTATGTTTTATGCTAACCCATTTTATGCTAAGAGTCTTAAAAAAGCTTCAAATTCATTCCTCCAAGTATTATCTTTCCATCACCATTCCATTTCTTTTCATTGCCTCATATGCACTACATGCTTCTTTCTTTTACATTGAGGAAAATGTAGATTTTTTGTATGGGGTGTGGGGGATTAGGTAAACTAATCAGTGTTTCCTCAGTTTTAAGTAAAAATTTTGAAAATTTTCAAAGTTTCAAGTTGAAATCTATTTGGAAAACAAGAAATTGTGCATTTAAGAATACTTTGAGTATGATAAGAAGTGAGATTAGATTTTAAATTGTTGAAGCTTGATCATCTAAGTAAAATATCCATCATAGTTCTTACATTCGAATTGATTAAGAAAAATCTTGAATATCATGTTAATCTAAACCACAAGACACATTTAATTCGCTTTCTTGGAGTGTGCTTGAGTTTCTAATAGTCAGTATGTGGATCGTTGTTAAATATTAAAAATCTAGTCAGGAGAATTTTATCCACCTTAAAAAATGAAAAGCCAGTTAAAAAATAGGAGATCGATAAAAAGCTCATAAAGAATGAAGAATCACAACACCTCTCAGGGGAAAGGAAAATGTCTTTGAAGAGGATGTAATATCTAAAAAAGGAGGAATAAATAATAGTGACTGTTGATATAAAATAAAAAACTAGAAAAGGAATGAAAAGGGGGATAGGTTTAGAATCAGTACTTGAGTTTTCAACTAAGCTTACTATGGCGAACATGACTAACATTACAAAATAAAAAGTAGCCTTCCGAGAAGTAAATTAATTTTCACAAAGCACATTGGAAAATTTGATATTTGAACATCCATTCTGATTTAATTAATAAAGAACCTATTTGATTAATTACATAGTTGATTTGGCTCTAAATTTTTAAGATCTTATTATCTCATTTAATTCTACTTATTCATACTTGATTGCACAAACAATTGTTTTCTAAAAAAGGATTTTGACCATGAGATTGAAGATTATTTATTGTATATTTTTCCCGAGACTAGCAAAATGCTGGTTGGGAATTGTGTTGAGGGTCAAATATTGCATATTATCCCCCATTTATATCTTGGTTTTATGAGCATGATAATACTTAATGGTATATTTTATACATGTTTGTGTTGCAAGGTGAATCTTAGAGCTTAGATTGAAAAGACTATTAAAAGTATGGATTTAATGCTCAAGAATCATCAAGCAAAGAGTGGATCTTTGGATACCAAGATTGAAGATTTCAATACCCCAAGATTCAAGAAAATTAAGTGGAAAAGGAAGGAAGTGCAGAAATTGGTGCGGAAATTAGTGCAGAAATTGATAGGATTTGAGCTTAGATGTCATCGAAAGTCTTAGATGACATCAAAGCTAGCCTTCGATGACATTGAAGGCTAGTCGATGACATCGAAGAATTGCAGAAAAATTGAGTTTGGTTGCTAGACAAACTGGATGCAATCTTTAATGACATCGAAGCCAGTCTTCAATAACATTGAACACAGATGACATCAAAGAATTACAGGAAAATCAAGCTTTGTCGCTGGACAAATCAGATACATTCTTCGAAGGTTGTTTAATGACATCGAAGACTTACGTAGAATTATTGCGGAGTGTGTAAATTTGATGCAGTTTTGAGAATCTATGCGGACAAGGCTATAAATATGGGTACCCTATGGACTTTTTGGGATAGTAGGGTTTGGAGGAGCAGAGAAAAAGAGCAGAGCCACTTCCTAAGAGTTCTTCTTCCCTTCTTCTTACTTTTTAATGCTTTCTTCCATGGTTAAATCTCTTAACTAGGGCTAAGAGGTGAAGCTTGTAGCGTGATGGGATGTTTCTCTTGCTTTGATTCATGTTTATGATGAACCTTCTTCGATTCTAATTTAATTTTAAAGGAATACTTTTAGCTTTTAATGGTTTATTGTGACTTAAATTACAATAGATCTTAAATAGCTTTGAGTATCTTCTTTTACTTGTTTTGAGATTGTGGGATTGGTAAGTCCTGTTGTTGGCCATCATCCCATGTGCATGGTTTGGTGATGGAATCCTTTCCAACCTTCACAATTCTCCATCCGTTGGGAATTAGGTTAATGAAAGTTCAAATTGATCTTAATCACTATATCTTCCAATTGGATAGGATAGGACTCCAAAAACTTGACTTCTTCCTTTTAGAAGTCGCATTTTCAGTATTGAGCAAACAACTGATTCTTCCTGAAAGTATCAAAGACTGCTCGTAGGTGCTCTTCGTGATCCTTTCGACTCTTGAGTATATCAAAATGTCATCTATAAATATGATGACGAACTGGTATAGATACGGCCGAAACACCTAGTTCATGAGGTCCATGAACACTGCCGGTGCGTTCGTATGTTCGAACAACATCACGAGAAATTCATAGTGCCCAAAACTGGTCCTGAATGTTGTTTGCTGCACGTCCTCATCCCTGACGCGCAATTGATGAATTCAGGCTGTAAGTCAATCTTTGAGAAATATTGTTCCCCTTTTAACTGGTCGAACAGATCATCTATCTCGGGCAAGTGATCTTGTTCTTCACTATCACCTGGTTCAACCTGCGGCAATCAATACACAATCCAACAACCTGTCTTTCTTCTTTACAAACAATACCGTTGCTCCCCAACGGGATACACTAGGCCATATAAAACCTGCATCCAACAGATTATCGAGCTGTCTCCTCAACTCCTCTATTTCACATGGAGGCATGCGATACATCAGTAGAGAAATGAGTGTCACACCTGGAATAAGATCAATAGTAAAGTCGATCTTATGCTGAGGAGGTAGTCCAAGTATTATCCTGAACATGTCTGTGAAATCTTGGACTACATGTGTGCCCCCAAGTGTCGGACCGTTAATATTCTCCAAAAAGGAAGCATAACAACTAATGCGATAGGTCCAACTGGCCTGCACTGAGAAAGTAAAGGTCGTACCCTTAGGTGCATGTACTATCACCAATCTGGTATCGCAATCAATATATGCCTTCATTTCGGTGAGCCAATCCATGTTAAGGATGACATCGTAATGATGCAGTAGAGTGACAATCAGGTTAATGCACACTGTTCTGCTCCCTATGTCTATCAGGCAACCTTTACAACACCTAGTAGCATCAGAGTAAGTCCCTATCACGGTAAGGACTCTCACCCCAACCATAGGGGTACTGTTCAACCCCAAATGCTTGACTGTAAAGCAAGATACTATAGAGATGGTGGACCCGCTGTCCACCAATAGGAATACAGGTGTACCTTATATGTGGGCAATGGCTTCAAAGGCTAAAGGTAATGCAGTTGCTGCCTAAGATGCACCAGCTGCTAGTGCATGTACACGTGCCTAATGAGGACGATTTGGTTACACTACCATAGGTCGTTGAGGCAGCCTATTTTGAGGTACAGATGGTCGATAAATTGGTTGTACTGGCGGTGCTTATCGTAGAGGTGGAGCGGCTATAACCTGTGGTGGCTGGCAATTGATCTTCTAAGGTGGCATGAAACCATTGTCCCTCATCTTAGTAAAATAATATGTATCTGAATGGCTTATCCTCTTACAATAGGTGCACCACATATTTGATCGCATAGGCTGTGTTGGTCGAGCCATAAGCCTAAGATGTGAGTCTGCACGTGACTTCTTATTGTGGAACGGTTGGTTCAGTAAATCAGGTTGAGGCCTCGGGGCCATGGGTGTACGTGTGCGAGATAGCCTGTCCCCATCCTGCTCAGCTCGCAGGGACATGTCCACTAGCTCAGCATAGTTGGGGATGCCAACACAACACATCTTCGTGCGAATATCGGGCCGCAAACCATCTAAGAAGCACCACATCTTTATCAGCTCATTTGCTAGGATCAAAGGAGCGAATCTGGCTAGCTCCATAAACTTGTTCTCATATTTCGACAAGGTCATTCCTCTCCGTCGAAGGAGAAGAAACTCACCCTCCTTTTCATTACGGTATGTGAGGGGGAAGTACTTCCAATGGAAGCGAGTCTCAAATGCCTCCCATGTCCACACCTGTCCTGAAGGAACTGTTTGTAGGACACTGTCCCACCATAGACTAGCCTCCGTCTTAAACATATATGTGACCAACTCAACCTGCTCTGCCTCAGTGCAGTACAGTGGCTTCAACATCTTAGAGATGCGATCTAGCCAGTATTCGGCTTCCTTGAGCCTATGAGTGCCTACAAAGGTGGTAGGTCGGAAGAGGTGGAAGGGTTCAAATAGACCGTTGGTATTCATGTTTCAGCAGGCTCCACAGGTGGTGCAAGCGGGACCATATTCATGTTCTGGGCAATGGCCCTCACAATAGTAGCGAAAAACTATTGCTGCTGTTACATCAAAAGTATTATTGCTCCATCCTATTAGGAGGAGCCGATTATGGTACATGTGGTGTCGATGTGGACGCATGGTTCTATTTAGGAACTGGTGGTGTATAAGGTGTTCTCCCATTTGTGGGGCCAGTGGCCGGTTGAGAATCCATAATAGTCTCGTGATTCATGCCCAATAGGGTCCGTCTGGCTATCGTTCAGGGGAGGTGCCTCGTCAATCGTTCCGCCAAGTGCAAGATGTGTGATATTCTGAGTGTTTTTCGGAGGCATTCCCTATCTACAACATAGGGTGCAACAGGTGTAAGATTTTGAATAATAATACTCAATTTTTTAAAGCATTCTACACATTCAAAATTAAAAGAAGCTTCATGCATTTCATTTAACTAAAATTGTCACAATACATGAGATGTAGTCTTACATGGATCATGACAGAAGATGCATGTGAGCTAATCGAACCAAATCTTTAAACACTAAGAAAACCAACACACAACTAAGCCTACCCTACCAAGGCTATTATAAAGGAAAACAAGAAACAAGGAAAATCTAAAGACACCTACAACATATGACTAGTCGTTCGACTCTAGTGATGGTGGAGGAGCACCCTTGTCTTTTATAGAGCACAAGAGGGTCTTCAGAGTGCAAGATATCCTCTTAAATTTCTATTTCAGATAGGCCTGATTCTCCTTGACCTCTTGTCTCAGGGTGGCCTGGTTCTCTTCAATCTGAGCCATGCGGGCATCTAAGGCGGCCGGATCATGGCGGTCATCATGTGTAGCAGTAGGAGGCTCCCTACCCGCATCCTGGGCCTCCTCTTCTTCCTCTTCCTGCTCTTCCTCATCACTTCCCTCTTCATCACTGCCTTCCCCCACACTTCCTTCCTCTATTTCATCTTCCTCCTCTTCTTCATTACTTTCTTCCTTTTCCTCTATCTCATCCCCATAATATCGAGTCGGGCTTGGCGTTGTTGCGGGCCAATTCCCATGTTGTTGAGCGTAGTGTTATTAATGAAGTGGATCGGCGCAAGCTCATCCATGTTAAGTCTATAGCCAAAATTACGAGCAATCTTGCATATAAGTCGTCTGAATGGGAGCAAAGTATCTCCCCTAACAGAGTGTGTGGTCTGAATTATCTATAACAGGGCGAACATAGGTAGACACAGCTTGTCTCCTTGCTCGACTCTATATAGGAAGTCCACCACCAAATGCGTGCATTCGATACAGTTGCTCCACCTATGATACACATTATACGTGAATATGTGGTGGAGTAGGCGGAAGGCTGTCGTTATCTTGGTCGATGGGAGGCAATTGCCTCACTTCTAGTGAACCAATCGGCCACAAAGAAACCACGTGCAGCAATTTCTTTATCGCACACTAGTGAGACGAGATTCACTAGCATGTACCTCACCACGTTCAATTCTCATAATTCGGGCCATCACACCTACATCGACTATGGCTTCCCTCCTTCCCATGGGAATAGTGAACTGCAGAGGCCCTAGTAGTGGATCCTGTATGTGGGCATAGAAGGCTCGGACAGTGCTTTCACAAGCATGAGACTTGCCTTCAAATATGGGACCCCACCCGAATTCCAACAGGAGGTCCATCACCGAATATAGCTCAAATAGCCTTTCATCAACATGTGATTCAAATAAAACTCTACAGCCACAAAACTTACCAATTTCGATGCTCAGCGGTAGAGATCTTTCAAGCAAAATTTAGGGATCAAGATCTCACTTCGTCCTTCACTCTCGCTCGACGCTAACACTAGCCTCAGCGCTTGTCTGCTTCCTTGAATTGGTAGGGCGGCTAGGCCCGACTTCATCCATGGGTGCCCTCTTCTTTCCCATGAGGGAAAGGAGTGCAGAGATGGAGAAAATAGTGGTGACAAGCTCAAAAAGAGCCATGAAGTCGAAAAAGCTTGAGAATATGGTAGATTTATGAAGTTTGAGAGTTATGAGACAAAGATGTATGCTTGGTGCTCAAATGAGTAGGAATAGGGAAGATGGGGAGTTGTATGAGATGTGTTTGAGGAAAATGGTGGGAGGAATGGAAGATATGGAAGAAGATGAAGCTTGATATGTATGGGAGGGAGATTTGGAAGAGGAAATCAGATTTTTGAGGGGTTTGGAGGGTTTGAGACCCTGGAATGGCGAGAAATGAAGCAAAGGGGAGGAAATAGAGTGGCCCTACACATGGGGGGCGACAAGCATGTGTGGAGGGTGGCGAGCCGCTAGAATTGTGGGCCTGTTGCTGCCCACTGGAGGTCATGGCAGTGCCATCGTAGTCTATTAGACTGTGGGCGGTGCCGCCGCCTAGGGGTGGTGGCCAACCCCCTCCCGGGGTGCTGAAAACATGCGGGGGACCCCCTAGGTCCCACCGTATTTTGCAATTTGGGCTCTTATGCCCGTGAGATGTGTTTTCTCGTACCATCTTGCACACATTCATACCTTTTGGTGTGTTTTAGGTTTCAGATTTGCCGGGTAATATTTTAAACCCATCATTTGATGGCCTAAGAAGGAATCAAGATCATTTCAGAGGATCTCGGATGCGTACATGTTAGATTTTGACTATCAATCTCGCCCGTCAGTGAAACTTGGGATTAGACGACCATTTTTACATTTCATCGCCCCCTCCTAAGTCAAAGTATGTCAGTGTGTGTCATGGTACCATAACCTAGGTACAATTTAATCTAAATCATGCTCTAATACCAACTTGTAACGCTCCGAAAATTGGGGGTCGAGCAACGCTCAACTCCCGAGTTCTAACGCATCACTTATGCAACATAGATAATGATGTTTAAATGTTGTTCATATTAGTGCCTTAAACATGAGTGAGATTACACTAAAAACAACATATCATACTCCAGAGTTAATGTAATTAAGCAAGTGGAAGACTGAGATAGGTATATAAAGTATATGTACGAGTTTCATAACCCCCAGAGTATGATCATGTAGCTGGGCTGAATATATACATAATTTGTTTTCAAAATATACAAAATGACAAAATGTAAATATTTAACTAATCTAGTATCCCTGTAATCCCATTGAAGCAGCGCGAGGTCTACGTAAACCTGCCTAAGAGCTACACGTAGGAGAATTCCTCCTCCTCTTCAATGAAATCTAGCTCCGTCACGAAAGCCTCGCTATAATTTGCATCTAAATCAGAGTCTAGTTGGTGTTTTAAAACACTATCGCAGAGTGAGAGTGAGTGATCAACTTAGTGGTACTACAAGGCAAAGGTTAACATGTTATCAATTTGGTCAAGCAGTAATGATAAAGTAGTACAACAATCATATCCTAAGTACTCTTGTTAATGTAGGGATGATATGCTGTAATGATGCATGCCTCGCCTGCACTCCCTTAGTAACTTCATCTTACGATCGGGCATGGAAAACTCCCAAAAAGTGCACTTTCTCGCCAAAGCACATGCAATATGGTGCATGGCCGTGTTAGCCAAGTAATTTATTAGACTTATTCATATAGCAGATTTGGAAAGCTAAGGTACCTCCCCTTTTATCATTTACCCAAGCAAGGAGCCATCTAGGGTTGTCAATCCTAGTTAATCACATATAATAGGCAAGTTGTAGGGCATCACCCCTAATGAAAGCAGTGGATAGGCAACTTCAAGGGTTTACACTGGAGGTCGCTACGAGGAGGCTCGTCACCTCAGCGTAGGTCTAATTTATACTCGAGGTCACTACGAGAGGCTTGTCACCTGAACATAGACCGACAGCTCGAATACATTTTTCCATACACCACCATATTCGGCTCACGAGTTTAGGTTGCTCACTGGTCACTATGGGGAGTCTCGTCACCCCAGTGTAGGCCGATAGCTCAACCATGGTGTCCCATACACTACCATGCCCGGTTCATGAGTCTTAGTGGATCTTGGTACTATGGTTGAAAAAGCTTTTACATTAGTAAGTGGTACCTTAGATTCAAATAGTAGCGTCCATACGTGGTAAACACACAATACGCTAATCGAGTTATTTGACAAGTGCGATTGGTACGAGCGCACATTGAATTAATTAACATGAAGTGTGTAAGTAATCTGCGTGGCCTAACCACTATCGACAATCATCGTACGACTCGAATTTATCGAACGTATCTAATGTGGCAAAACTAGTTCGGCCACTCAATTAGGAGCTATTACCGATTGCCTGGACTAGTACCAAACATACTAAAATGCCATTGGGAATCACATATGTTACTCATAACAACATTTAACGAACAATTGAAACATAATTCTCATTTGATCATTTTATCAAACACCTTGAACATGTTGACATACATATGCATTTCATCCATAAATCATATAGTGGCAATTTACATTATATGAAGGAAATTATAGATGTGGTAAGGTAGTTGAGAATCCTATCTCAATGCCCTTATTAAATATGATTCATCAACAAATTCTCATTCAGTCATTTTATCAAACATTTAGACTACACATTACTACTTATGTGAACTAAATTAGTTATAGCATATATTATGGTAAATCCTTTCGTAAAGAAGTTGTCATACATATAACAAACATGTATTCTAGGTTAATAGTCATGGAAAGCATAAATTAGAATTGCAATTTCATTCAAGCATTTCAACAAACACATGAATGCCTTATATATTCACATAGTTCACACACATGTATAATTATCAAATATATCGTAAGTAAGATGATATGACAATAATCAAGTCAAACATAAATCATTTCTAACATTGAAAGCCTTGAAAACTATAACCTAAACATTTATAGTCCACACCTTTCATCGGATTTCACATTTCAAACTTAGTTCGAATCCTACGTCTCCGTCTACAAAACATGGTTACCTGAATCACGAAATAGGTTAGCTATTTCACTAATTCCTCTATTTAGATACCTAAAACAAGATTGGAGTTAGGATTTCTTATCCAAATCGAAGTTAGAATTGATGGTGTAGCGATGGTGGGATGGTGATTCGGTACGTGGTGAAGTGGGAGTGAATCCCAAGAACGATTTGCTGATCTCTCTCTGCTCCTCACTCTTTTCTCTTCTTTTCTCTCTTCTCTCTCCTAGGGTTAGAGAAATTCGTATGGAATGAAAGAGGGGTGGTTTAAGTCTTTAAATAGGCTCAAAAGTGATGTCAATGGCCCCAGGGCCATAGTATACTTAGGTTATAGACAAAGGGTGCCTGTTTTTGACAAACGGGGCCCTTAGGAAAGTCCATTTCTCACCTAAGTTATGGGGCAAGTTCCTAACAATGGATCTACGCCAGGACTATGTTTATGGTGTGATCTGACAAACTGATCGGCCGCGAAGGACCTGCATCAAATCAACGGACGTCGTCACTCGATCAGGGCCACAAGTATACCAATAGGTGCTGGGAAATTTCCCTAATCCATGGGTGTAGTTGGGTTAGAATCTGACAGTCTAAAGTTTTCAATTTTGCCCGTAAGTGAATGGTCCAATTCACTTAAGTTTGAGTTCATTTTCTAAAGAAATTCACGTTTCTCACACACTTCGCTCAAGGCTCAAGTTGTACGTTTTTGGATACTATTTGGGCTCGATTCCCTTGATGGTTGTCAAGCCCAATAAGGCGGTCATAAACGTATAGTTTTGGGGTAATCGGACTTTCGATGCGCGGTTCAGGTCCGATATGGAGTTTCAATGTGTTCCTAAGAGCAAATAGGTTTTGGGATTTCTCTAAGGCCTTTAAGTAATGTTGAGTTAACGATTTTAATGGTTTTGGGTCTTGTAGTTTGTATGGATAGTGGTTCAAGCAAATCTATTGATTAATTTAGTTTAATACTTAATTAATTTTCATCTAATCTCCACAGTATACGGTCTTCAAGGAATTCTGCGTGAGGTGGTACTCTGGTCTTTGTATGAATTTTTCCTAGACATTATAAAAATATATATCAAAAACTCCAAAGCTCTAGCACACGCTCCTGTCTCAATGCTGCTTCGACCTAACGTCATCTTCACACAACAGTCATGCATAAGCTTGCAAGAAGCTTAGAGGGTGGTGTATGTGTGTGCAATGCATGTGCCAAGCATATGACTATGAGAGTAAGTGGAAATGCTGGCAAGTCAATAAATACCATCAACCTTATCAAGGCTACACAATGCAAAAACATAATAAGCCAATGTCATATACTGAGGAAGCAATGTAGATTGGCTATGCAATGCGGAGACATAGTAAGTCAAATGTCATATACTGGGGATACAATGCAATTTGCAATGCAAAAGAAATGACAAACTTGGAGTGTGTAGTCAGGATGATAGTACATGGTATCGCAAGATGTGGGGTTCATCATAAGGGACTTTTATCCAAAGCAGTCTCATACCTAAATTTGGATTGCCAGACTCAATGTGGTAAACTCTTGATCTCAGGTTGGTCCAGTGCCCAACTGAAATCCTGATCATTACGAAGGTACACATAATGATTTGGTTGTACACCACTAGACCGAGTGGATAGTGAATGAATGAATGAATTAGTCAATTGCTAAGTACACAACTCCTGCTTAGTAAGTCCACATATAACCACCACAGCACTCCGATGTGGGACGAGGTTCTGCCCCATTGTATGTACAGTAGCCTACCAAGCACTGGTATCTCACCCATGCCCGTAAGCCCCACCCACATCAGTGTCCGCTCACGTGTGTAACAGTGATGGGGCATCACAATATTAGTGCCATAGATCTCTGGGATATCACCTGGGTCTACTACACTACACACCAGATTGTCGCGCCATCGCGCAAAACCTGGTGAGTGAAAGAGACCCACTATCCTCCTAGCTAGTAGTCTGTAAATATCTATCCGGCTCATTGATAATGGACCCATTTTTGAGCTGGTCAACTCAACCTAGCTATGCCCCCTTCACCTGGGTGGGTAAGGTCACACCCCTTCTAACTGACCATGACACAGTGGGAGACACGGCCTACTGGTACTAGGCACTCGAGCGCTCATATATCCACTCGGTCTAGACGTTAGAGCATCCCATGACCATAGGGTTTAGGGAGTTTCACCCATAGACACCAAAGTGCCCATATGCTGAATCTCAAACATTTCGAGTGTCTCATCTGACCATCCACAATAAGCCTGTGGATGCCATAGCCCTGACGTCATTAGGGCGCCAAATGATCATGTCACAAAATGTGAGATACATGAGTCATACCATCCAGTCATGCATCAAACATACGCATACCGCGCGATCATGTGCGGCAACTACGTCTCACAAGGAGTGCCATAAACATCTCAGCCCAATGGCATATGATATATAACCAATCATCTCTCATAACAGGCATACTAATGGTGCGTATGAGAATGTACCATGATGTTTTACTAAGTATGTTCTCGGTGTGTTGATGATGTCATGTAAAATGCGCGATGCATGAGTCATACCATCAAATCATACATCAAACCTGTGCGCACCTCGCGATCATGTGGGGGCAACTCCATCTCTCAAGGAGTCCTATAAACATTTTCAGCCCAATGACATATGTTATGATCAATCATCCCTCAAAACAGGCATACCAAAGATGCGTATGAGCATGCATCATGATGATATACTAAGCATGTTTTATCACCATGCATATATATATATATATATAATATCATCATCATTACCATGAGGATCATTTTTTCTTCATGATTAACATAAACAATATCATAAGTACTATAAATAATTACTCATCCATCATCAGTGCATATGCTATAATTCACCATCCATCAAATCATACCTATCATTTCAACCAACAACGTACAATCAACATTATCATGTTACCATACATGTATTATCTGTAAGTGCAATGGTTATTTGTTATCTTGATTGTCAAAATTTGTAGTGCCAAAACCGCAATCTTTGTCTTCTATAGTACGATGTTATATATGTTCAAGGCAATGCATCTCATGCACAAGGACAATGCTTCAAGTCAAGTACAATGATCTACTTCAAGAATTGCAAGATCAAGTACATTGCTCTCTTCTCTAAAGCTTCAGAGTTTTAAAACTATGAGATCTTGTTCAAGACTCAAGGTGAAGTACAACTCAAGAACTACAAGTTTAAGTTTCCAAAGATCTCTAAGTACAACTCAAGAACTACAAGCTCAAACTTTCAAGCTTCATCAAGCATCAAGATCTCAAGTCTTATGAACTTCAAAGATCTCTAATCGACCGAATGTTCAATGTGTAAGTGCAATGATCATTTGTTCTCTTGATTGTCAAACTTTGTATTGCCAAAACCACAATCTCTGTCTTGTGTAGCACAATATTATATATGTTCAAGGTAATGTATCTCGTGCAGAAGGACAATGCTTCAAGTTAAGTATAATGATCTACTTCATGAACTACAAGATCAAGTACATTGTTCTCTTCTCTAAAGCTTTAGAGTTTTTAAACTACGAGATCTTGTTTAAGACTCAAGGTGAAGTACAACTCAAGAACTACAAGTTCAAGCTTCCAAAGATCTCTAAGTACAACTCAAGAACTATAAGCTCAAACTTTTAATCTTCATCAAGCATCGAGATCTCAAGTCTCATGAACTTCAAATATCACTAATCGACCAAATGTTCAATGTTCATACTTCATGTCTCAGGTATGAAAGACCTTAGATTGACCTTAGGGTAGGTCATTTCGGATATATAAGTCAATTGCTTATTTTATATGTATTTTGGTCTGTTTTAAGACTAATCCTGGACTCTGTTCGACTAGTCCTAGCACTAGCTCGACTAGTCCAAGAAATTCCAAAACCAGTCCTAAGTTGTTGTAAATTTTCAGAATTTTTTGGTTCAGCCATGACCAGCCCTGGAGTCTGCTTGACCAGTCGTGTGAATAGTGTCGACTCATTCAAGACCAGTCCTGCAACTACGACTCAAACTACAACAACGAATTTTAGTTCCTCACAACCAGTCGTGGAGGGTTCACGATCAGTTGTAGACAGCCTATGACCATTCGTGAAATGGTTTTATCCGATCGCGCTCAAAATTTCAAAATGTTGTTGGTCCTACAACCAGTCGTAGTGTCCACAGGACCAGTCGTAGATGCGATTTCTGCAACTATAAATAGAACATGATTTTCAGAGTTCGAGAATCCAATTCAAATAAAATCAAGGCATCACTCTGAGAGATAAGTTTGGGTTCTTTTCAAGCTACATTGTACATATTGAATATTCTCTTTTATTACCCTTTATATTTGATTTTATTTCTACATTCCAATCTAATTTGAAAGAGGAATTGAGATATTCCACTTACTGGAATCGAAATCAAATAGAGCTAGCCCAACTTAATTTAATTTAAAATCAATTAGAACTTAGAACCAATTTAAAGTGAGTATTGGACATTGAACTTCTATATTCGAACTTCTACTCCAACTTGGTTCTTCCAGACTGCAACAAAAGGAGAAATCCAGGTATTTTACATTTGTGTAAATTTCCTTTATTTTGGTTTCTTTTGAGATTAAGTAAGAAAAATCTCATTGTGTTGGTTATCTGATGTAACACCCCGTATTTTCCAGTACTCGGGTGTTATTGTGTAACCTAACTTGGTATAAATACAAACCTAGGTTAGACAAGTAATCACGTTCATTCTAGTATAAATCCAACCGTTGGAATAGTCCCAATCCATACATCGAGCCATGTATCCTATGCCCTAAGGTCTAGATCGACAAATCCATAGTTCACATAACTTTAGGAACTCTCATAGATGTGCACCACTTCATTATTTCGATTAGGTCGCTTGATTTCTAAACTCTCCAATGATTTTTACCTAAACTAGGCCGAGAACCCAAGGGATCACCACGGATCATTTCGTGTAATGATCTGACCGTTAGATCTTCATAGATCGTAAAATAACCTATACATTTAGAGAGCATGGCCCACTTACAAATTTAAATCTTTCTTATCAAGCCCTACGGTAAATAAAGGAGATACAAACCATGATAAACACTTTTGAAAGCAATAATAATAATATTGATGAGAATAATAATAATAAAGGGAAATAAATAAGGATATATATAGTTTGTACTAATGTAATAAAAATAATAACATTACCATTTATGTTAATATCTAGTTACTAAATCAATACAAAAGACATATAGACGGTCCCTTGGACATTTTCAACCATTGACGTTCAAATTCGAGATGATTCGACTAGCTGATCAACAGGAATCCATAATTAAACCAAAGATCACTTGATATGGCCCACCCAGACTTTGGGTCAGCCTGATCAATGGCCCCAAGATCCCAAGATGGAGCTTCCAAGTATTTTGGATGGAGTGGATTTCTGACAAACATCATGGTGGACCCCAACTAGTGGAGTGTGTGTGCACAATTGGTGCACACCTGCAGTGCGCCAGATTCCCAAACACGGGCAAGCGGGTCTGACCCATAATTTTCATAAAAAGAGAGATTTCTCTCTCTCTCTCTCTCTCTCTCTCTCTTCATTTTTCATAGCCAATGGACAGAGTCCATTTGGGAGGTGAGGTGGCCCACCTTCATCATCCATATCAATGATCCAAACCATCCATCTGACTCGGGCGGCGGGCCCCACCAAAACCCAACTCACCTCACGTGTTGAAGTGTGTGTGTGTGAGCATAGTTTACGGTGTAAATCGGCCCTACAAACACAAATTGCTAAAAATGAAAATCCCATTCGGTTGTTGCCACGAGGGTGATCTGTGTGAGCCCTCCTCTCAAAATCTTAGTCGTCCACCCCGGTGCTATCACAACCATCCATTTTGTTCAGGGTGTTCCAGGTGAAACCAGGGACGGTTTCAACTCATTCCCATGGTTTTATGAAAACCAGACTGTAGGATGTAATCTCGACCATCCACCATCCATCAAACAGTGTTGTGAGGCTTAGGGCTTCAAGAAAAGAGGATAAATATGATGAACAGTTCACTGCCCCGTCCCTAGCAGCCCTACCTCTGAAAATCGACCGCAACCTTCAACGCCTAAACCCACCACCGAAAGCTTTTCAAACCTTCGATCTGTCCATCCTCCAAGCTTCAATGCACTCGTAGGGACCCTCCCATGTTATTGGATTGAAGAAGACAGCTGAGGGGGGAGAATATGCCATTAACGGCTGAGTCTTCTTCCTCATTTCACCACCAGTCAGCCGGTCTACTTGGGTCGAGCTTGCTGAGTCCAGATGAGGGTCAAGGGTGTGAGAAAGGAAAGAGAAGAAGAGGGGAGAAAGGAAGAAGAAGAGAGAAGCAAAAGAAGGAGAGAAGGAGGGAAAGCGTTCGAAGGAGGAGCGAACACCACGCTGTTTGTTGTGGGTGCCACACTACTCTGACCAGGCCCAGTTCAGCCTAAGTTGGGACCGATTCTAAGCCTTGTTTGGTCATGAGATGAGGCTTGGGGAGATTAGAGGAGGAAGAAAAGAGAAAGAGAGAAGAGAGTGTGCGGTTGGGAGGCTGCACCAGTCGACTCGGCGGGTTGTGCTCGAGTCGGGTTCAGTCTAGGGTTGCTGGACAATGCAGAGAAGAAGAAAAATAAATAAATAAATAAATAAATAAATAAAGGGAGAAAAAGAGGGAGGTGACTCAGGTTGATGCCGAGTCGGCGTCACCTGTGAGTTCATTGAGTCGACTCAACTCGAAAGTCTGAGCATCTAGCTGATACTACTGGATCTCCAGCAGAGGGAAAGGTAGGGAGAGACAAGGGAAGGAAGGAGAAGAAGAGAGAGAGAGAGAGAGAGAGAGAGAGAGAGAGAGAGAGAGAGGAGGGCATGTGTTGAGTCGAGTTGACTCAACAGAGTCGACTAGGTGAGCCATATTTCCTTTCCATATAAAGATTATTTCGGTTATATTGTTATTATCACAATCATCATTATAATTATTAAGATTATATTTTAATGACTGGTAGTAGATTATCTGTAACAATATTAGTCATTACATATAAAGATTTTCATTATTAAATGTTTGAGTTTTGTTTTTGTCTGCCTTAAATATTATCGTTAGTGATTAGAGCATGCTATTCATTTTATTATGATAACTATTAGTGCCTTGTTAGCTAACATTAAGCATATTGCTAATATTAACGATCGCTTTGAAACTTTTAGTATTAATGGCATTAGTCCTTATTATAGCACTATTGTAGGAATTTTATTATTATTATTACTTGTATTATCTAAGAGAATACTAGCTAATACGAGAATGTCGGTCCATTCAAATACGAACTTATGAACCATCATTAATCTGAATATTAATGGATCCATAGTATGATAATAATAATATTATTATTATTATTAATGAGTCGGAATTCAAATCCTAAGATCTAAGCATTTAATTAAATTCTAGGATGAAATCTTAGACCTAGGTAATCTAAACCATAGGTCGATACTCTTTTTTTGTGTTAAGTTTGGATCTAGGTGTAGAATCTAATATCGGTATATTCTATATGAGTTTATGAACTATCATTATTAACATAGTAGCAGATATGAGTTATAACCCTAACGCTAATAGTACTCTTATAATTATCAAGATTTAATTTTAACTAATACGCTAAGTAGAATTCAAATCATAGAATCTAAAGCCTATAGCTAAACCTTAAGAGAAAACCCTAATTCCACACAAAAACCTTAAAAGATAATCCTAGGCTATGATCTTAAACCATGGGTGGTATGTAGAACTTGGATCTAATGGTACAAGTTCATGAATTGTGTTAGGATTCAATTCTAAAGGCACAAGCACTTTGCGACGTTAGTAGGCGATCCCAGGTATAAGGTGATGATTCTTCCCCTTGAGCTTTCCATCTTTCCATTAGCTTAAGTCACAGTTTTTATTTAAATTTATAATTGATATCTCTCTCTTATGATCACATGTGTTAGCTACTGAAAATTGAATTGTTGTATTACATGTTTTAAGATTATCCTGTATAATTATTCATGATTGTGGATTTATTTTGTGGATTGCTTATGGAACTTAAACTGGTACATTAGTGAGAAATTCTCACATATGAATGTACACCCATACTTGAGATGTAACTTGACTAGTTCGATCATAATAGACCTTCGACTTAGTGGATATTGAGTGGTGGTCTAGATGGATCATTGATGTGGACCTACCATCCAGGTTTGTTGTGCCCAATGGTTTTTAAGGATGGTCTTTATCGTATGGTTTTGATATCGGTCCTATGTGGCATATTTTGATACTCGCCCTATGTGGTTTTGTTTTGATATTTTCCCTACATGGGTTCGATGATTTATATTGTCCAACCATGTGATGGTAAGCCCCATATACTATAATATGATTGGCCACTGGTCGACTGGTTTCCATTAAACATCCTAAGATGGTAGTCTCATGAGCTGGGGATGCTGGTATGGGACCTATGCCCGAGCTGTCGGCCTACACTGGCCATGTGGTCACCATAGTCACCTTCGAGCTTATCTAAATTGGCTCGTTGTAAATGGACTAATAATGACTTAGCTAATCATACATGCATGATATATTACAATGGCTTGGATAACTCTGCCCTGCGATTACACTGAATGTTGCGCTTATGACCAGCATTCAATTTATGATGATGACTTCGATCACTCATGCCCATGCGATTACGCCGAGTGTTGCGCTGATGACCAGTCACATCCTTGGGTGACGACCCCATTGCCTGTCTGGATGTTTTTCATGAGGCACAGACCATCTGGACATTTTACTCAGGTTGATGATTGCATTCATGCATCCATGCATCTAATAAGACTACATTTACTCTGTTTTGGTTGTCTGGATGTTTTATACTATTTCTTACCTAATGCGGTGGTGCATAATCTTAAGGGGAATTCACACTGAGTTGGCCACTCATCCATTAAATATACAACCATACATGTAATACAGGTAGCTTAAGTAATATGCTTGTTCAGACTTGATGAGGAGTACAATATGATCGCTAGGGATGTATGACTGTATTTGCTTAGAGGAGCTACGTGATCTCGCAGCTTATGTTTATATGCTTTTTGTTATTCTTCATGTATTAAATCATGTAAATCTTGTACTTATTTAAATTCAAAGACAGTGGTTTGTATAAGTCATTATGGGCAGCTTCTTGTATATTTAAACGATAATGAAATTTTCCTTTATGTCGATTTGTCCACACTACGCTCATCTGCCTACTCTGATAGTTTTAAAAAAAAATGTACACTCGAATTTGACCATCCTTTAAAGCTAACACTCGGGCTTTTGGGACACGGGTAATATACCCAGGTCCTGAAAAGTCAGGGCGTTACATCTGAGGAGAGGCAAAAAACTGTGTGGGGTTTTTGAATTGTGTAAGCCCATTTGAAAGACACAATTGTGAGGGTTTTTGGGTGAAGCTGAGAAAAACCTATTTTTCATAGTGAATGCTAATATCCCATGTGTGAGGATATTAGGAGTGGAGTAGCAAGCTGTGTGGCTATTGTTTAACAATTGGTGTACACACAAGCAAACCACTATAATTCCTTGTGTCTCGTGATTTGAATGTTTGTTTAATTTCTATATCTTTATTATTCAATTTTGTGGGATGTATGTGTGGATATGAATGTTGTAATATTTACATTTCAAGCATTATGGGGAATGTTGTAATAGCTTAGAATTTCTTTCTCACTATTTCCTTTATTTCCTTTACAATTTGAGATTTTGTTTCTCTAATTGTTCTAATAAGATTGTCCTTGCCATAAACCCTTAGTTTTGAGGTTTCTTTTCATTCTGTATTGTGGATTGTTATCTTTCTTTTACTTGGCTATCTTATTGTTTTATTGTGCTATTAAAGTTTTAATTTGGCATAATCCTATTCAACCACCCCATCCCCCCCCCCTTTAAGACTCATAGCTAGGCCTTTTCAAGTGGTATCAGAGCCTTATATCTCACTTTAATTGTTATATTTTTGGATTTATTTCTTGAGCTAATCAATCTAAGCTATTTATAAGATGTCAAATTTTAATACCCTTTCAGTCACCAGGCCTCCTCCATTTGATGGCTCCAATTATGCCTATTGGAAAGCCAGGATGAGAATTTTCTTAAAATCCATGGATGAGATCATGTGGTAAGCAACAGTGATAGAATGGACCCCTCCTACCATTGAAGTGACTGGTATCGATGGATCAAAATCCATGAAAGTAACACCTTATTTCTCATGGACGACTCTTTAGAAAAATGAGAGTAGTGCTAATCCACAAGCACTAAATGTAATCACTTGCACACTATCACTGGATGAATTCAATAGAATTATATCCTGTGATATTGCAAAGTAAGCTAGGGATATTTTATAAATGACACACAAGGGTATATCAATTGTCAAGAAATCTAAAGTCCAACTCCTCACAACTAATTTTGAGGAAATTCATATGGATGATAATGAAATGTTTATGGACTTTTATACAAGATTAAATGATGTTGTAAGCTCTATGTGGGGTCTTGGTGATAAAATCCCAGAAACTAAAGTGTGTGCAAAGATACTACGTTCACTTTCTGAACGGTTCAATTCTAAGGTAACTGTGATCTAGGAACTTCGTGATACGGATAATATGAGGGTAGAAGAACTAGTTGGTTTTTTACAAACTTATGAGTTAAACTTTAAAGCTCCTAAAGGTAAATCCATCGCTCTTAATTATTCTAAATGTATTTCTCAAGAAAATTCTAATATAGAAAATTCTGAAGATGATATAGTCCTTTTAGCGAAAAAGTTTTACATGATTTTCAAAAGTAAGAAGAGAGTTGATTTTCAAAAATCAAATGATAAGAAAAGATCTAAATCTAAATCTAAAACTTAGAAATCTTTAAAAGATAGTCAATGTTACAACTGCCAAGAATATGAGCATTTAGCAAACAAGTGTCCTAAAAACGACAAACCTAAAAAGAAAGGAATGTTGGCTACTTAGGATGAATCTTCTGGCACTAAAGCCTCTTCTGAATCAGAAGATTCTGAAATCGAGTTGGGCATTGAAGTTAAAACCCTTACGACTCTAGCCAAATTTACTTTTTCAGATCATGATGATTCAACTAGTGAAGAAAATCTGAATAGTGATCATGAAAATGAAGAAGATCTTCAAGATGCTTACAATGCCCTATACAAGGAAAGTTGTAAAATTGCCGTAAAACTAAAACTTCAAAAATAAAAGTTTTTAAAACTTAAAGAAAATTTTGATTCTCTTATTTTAGAAAAATCCCACATTTCAGATTATTTTGAAAAATCATAATGCGATCCAGATTTCAAAACTTCCCTGATTGAAAATCTTGAAAATGAAAAACTTAAACTTGAAGTCACTTCACTTTTGAGTTTAAAGGATACATGGAAGTATGCCTAAGGTGATCCAAACTTAGAAAAACTTTTATTTGGATCAAGAAAATGTGGCGACCGATCTGGTTTAGGCTATGATAGAAATATTCCTCCAAAACAGAAGAATACTCCTCCTAAGTTTATAAAAGGAGAGTCCTCAAACTCAAAGGAGAAAAGTTTTAATCAAAAGTTTTCTAAAAATACCAAAGCATTTCAATCTTTTAAACCCAAAAGTAACCATATCAACTATAAAAATCAGAACTGAAACCCGTTAGCTGAAAAAATAGTTGATTTGCTTAAGGAGCTCTTAAAATCTAACTTAGTGGGTCATTCTTACAACAACTACATACATAAGAAGACCAGCTATACTCCTAAACCTAAAACAATTATGAATTGGGTTCCTAAAGTTACTTGCTTGGTTTCCAACATGGCTTTCAAAGCCTCAAGTCATTCAAAGTGGTACTTAGTGGATGCTCAAGGCATATGACTGGTGATAAAGGACTCTTCACTGATCTTAAAGACATGATTGATGGCTCAGTGACATTTGGTGATGGTAGCAACTGTAAGATTATTGGCCAAGGTACTGTTCAATTTTCTAACCTCCCTTTATTTGAGAATGTTTTATATGTTGAAGGGTTAAAAAACAATCTATTAAGCATATCTCAAATATGCAATAAAAATCATAGTGTTAAATTTTCTAACCTATGGTGTGAAATTTAAAACAAAAATGGTTCAGTAATATTAACTGGTCATAGAACTTCTGAAAACTGCTATATTGTTAGTGATTCCAGCTCATCTAGTCAATCATGTTACATGGTCCATACCAATGAGACTGAATTATGGCATAAATGGCTTGTACATGTACACTACTGCAATCTATATAGATTGAGAAAAAGAGAACTAATAAGATGTCTACCTAAATTGTAAAAAGTAGACAAAATATGTGGCGAATGCCAGATTGGCAAACAAACTAGGAGTGGTCACAAAAAGGTGGACTCTAATGCCACATCTAAACCTCTCAAAGTTCTCCACATGGATCTTATAAGACCAACTAGGACAGAGAGTCGAGGTGGCAAAAAATATATACTAGTGATCGTCGATGATTATACCAGATTCACTTGGGTAACCTTCTTAAGGGATAAATCAGAAACCCTTGATGAAGTAAAATGAATTCTCAAACGAATCCAAATGGGAAAAAGTTCTCAAGTTTGTAAGATCCGTAGTGATCATGGATCAAAATTTAAGAATAGTAGTTTTGAGAAATTCTGTTGTGATCAGGGAATACTGCATGAATTCTCTGCACCTAGAACACTACAATAAAATGGAATTGTTTAAAGAAAAAATAGAGTACTTCAAGAAATGGCTAATGTAATGTTAAATAGTATGAAGCTCCCTAAAAATCTTTGGGCTAAAGCCATAAATACTGCTTGTTATATAATCAACCGGGTTTATACAAGTAAAACTTATAATAAAACGGCTTATGAAATGTGGTTCGATAAGAAGCCTACTGTCAAATACTTTCGAGTTTTTGGCAGTAAGTGCTATATTTTATGTGACCGTGAAAATCTGGGGAAGTTTGACACTAAAAGTGATGAAGGGATTTTTTAGGATATTCCTTGAATAGTTGAGCATATCGTGTACTAAATAAGAGGACTAGTGTTATTTAAGAGTCCATTAATGTGGTCATTGACGATCACTTAAATACACCTGCCTCAAGTTTTGATAATAATGAAGTTCTTTTAATTGGCAAACCAGATACTTTATCGAATCAAACTAACTCTGAACTGAGGACTATTAAAGATCATCCAACCACTCAAATTCTTGGAAACCTTCTCACTAGTGTGTGCACTCATAGACAATTAGAAGATATATGTAACTACGTGTGCTTTACATCCCAGATTGAACCAACAAACATAAAAGAAGCTCTTACTGACGAAAACTGGATAGTAGCGATGCAAGAAGAGCTTAACCAATTTATGAGAAATGTTGTTTGGTACATAGTACCGAGACCTAAAGATAAACATATTATTGGAACTAAGTGGATTTTCAAAAGTAAGTTTGATGCACTTGGTAATATAATTTGAAACAAGGTTAGAGTGGTTGTTCAAGGGTACACTAAAATTAAAGGAATCGATTATGATGAAACCTGTTTCCCAGTAACTCGTCTTGAATCAATCAGATTATTCATATCCATTGCTTGCTTTATAAAATTCAAAATTTATCAAATGGATGTAAAGAGTACCTTCTTAAATGGCGATCTGCATGAAGAAGTTTATGTTGAGCAACCAATGGGTGTTGAAGACCTTAAGGACAATGATCATGTCTATCACCTTAAAAAGGCTCTCTACAATTTGAAATAAGCTCCCAGGGCATGGTATGAAAAATTGACTAAGTTTTTAGTAAGTCATAATTTTCAAATGGGAAGTTTGATAAGACTCTTTTTGTTACGAAACATAAAAATGATATCTTAATGGTGTAGATCTATGTTGATGATATTATTTATGGATCTACCTATACTAACATGACTGTTGAGTTAGCAGATTTAATGAAATTTAAGTTCTAAATAAGCATGGTTGAGGAATTGAACTATTTCCTTGGGTTACAAGTAAAACAACAACCTGATAGTATTTCTATTTCTCAAACTAAATATGCTTTGAACTTAATCAAAAAATTCAGATTTGAGAATGGTAAGAATTTTGATACTCCTATGAGTATAAACTTAAGACTCTCAAAGGTCTCTATAGGTAAAAATGCGGATCCTAAATTATATCGTAGTATGATTGGCAGTTTACTTTTTTTTTAACTGCTAGTGGACATGATATTGCTTTGAGTGTTGGTATTTGCACTAGATATTAGTTTGATCCTAAAGAGTCACATTTAACTGTTGTTAAGCGGATTATGCGATATGTTGCAAGTATAGCTAAATTGGGTATTTGGTATCCACATGAGACTAGTGTTCAATTGGCTGGGTACTCAGATACTGATTGGGCTAGTAATATCGATGATAGAAAATCAACCAGTGGTGGTTGTTTCTATATCGAAAATTGTTTAGTTTCTTAGTTTAGCAAGAAGCAAAGTTCTGTATCACTCTCAACTGCTGAGGTTGAATACATCGCAGCTAAAAATGCATGTACTCAGCTCGTATGGATGAATAGAATGTTAAGCTGTAACACCCTGAAATTCAGGGGTCGAGCATAACTCAGCTCCCGAGTTTCAAAACATCACTTATGTAACATATGCAGTGATGGATGTATGTTGTCTGTATGAGTGCATAAAACATGGAGTAGATTAAGCCAAACTGCAAACATAATCCAGGGATAGGTGAAATCTACAAGCGGAAGACTGAAGAAACACATATGTAGTTATATAAGTCCCTGAGATATGTATGCTCTGCCAGGTCATAATTACAAGTGTTTGTTTCAAAATATAAGTATCAAAATGAAATCACCCATTACAAAATAAACCCTGAATCCCCATAGCTCAGGACACGGCTCACATGAACCCCCCTAAGAATTGCATAAAGGAAAATGCCTCCCCGTCATCCTCACACTCCTGCTCTGCCTCGTGGGTCGCATCATCATCTGCATCTAAGACAGAGTCTGGTTGGTGTTGAAACACTGTCCCAAAACGTGGGAGTGAGTGATCAACTCAGTGGAACTATATAGTAAAAGTTAGCTCATTATCAATTCAATCAAGCAGTAATGATAAGGTAATACAATCAAACATGTCCTAATTACTCTTGTTAATGCAAGGATATATGTAGAAATGATGCCAAGGCACATGCAATGCGGTGCATGAACTTGATCACCAGGTTGTTATTAGTCCTTTTCATACAGCAGGATTGGGAAGTTAAGGTACCTTCCTCATATCAATTCCCAAATGGTGATCCATTCTAGGGTCGTCAGTTCTAAACAATCTCATACGATATTGTGGTTCTAGGTCACTGCAAAGGGCTTGTCACCAATCAATGCATGCCTATCATACCTTAGTTACTACCCTAAGGCTCGTCACCTCAATGCAGTATCAAGGTATGCTTGAGGTCACTACATAAGGCTCGTCACCAATCAATGTAGGCCGACAGCTCGAATATAGTGTCCCATACCACCATAATCAGCTCGTGAGTCTGAATTGCTCACTGGTCACTACAGGGAGGCTCGTCACCCCAGCGTAGGCCGACAGCTCGACCACGATGTCCCATACCACCATGCCCAGTTCATGAGTCTTAGCGGATCGAGGTACCATAGTTAACGGGATTGCATTGGTAACTTTGGTACCCTAGATTCAAATAATAACATCCATACATGTTGCACATCCACCAGGACAATCGAGTTACTTGATGAGCTCGACTAGCACGAGCTCACGTTGAGTTGAACGACATGAAGTACACAAACACTCCGTGTGGCCAAACCACTGCTGACAACTCTAATACGACTCGGGTTCATCAAACACGTCCTACGTGGCAAAAATAACCTCGGCTACGAACTCAAAGTTTGTTACCGATTCCTTGGACTATCTCATAGTCCCAAACACATTCAAGTATAATAGATATTCATACCAGTAATTCAGAACAGCAATGGATCAACAATTCTAATCATACAGCATGTGAGCATTTGATGAATATCAACTTAACATGAATTCACACGTAAGTAGCGTCTAAGTTAAGAAGATAAAGAATGTAAATTGCATGGAGGAAATCATACGCATCATTAAGATAGTTGAGAATCTCTTCTTAACACCCATAAAAAGTACAATATATGACACACTTATTCATTCAGACATTTTTACAAACACTTAGGCTACATATTCTAACATACCTGACGTATGTTGGTGATAACTCACATTAGGACAATTCCTCTTGCCAAGGAGTTATTACACATACAACTAGCACAAACATGTGACAATTAATCATGGCAAACATACGCTCGTATTTCATACGTATATGATACTTTCTACATATACAAGGAATACACAAATCTCCATATAGTTCATATATATCAGAAACGCAATACAAACATCGCATTTGGCATGTGAAATTTCACCCACAACAATAATAAACCATTAACCGACATTGAAAGCCTTGAAAACCATAACCTATACAAATATAGTCCGCTCTTTAAACCAGAAAGTGCGCAACATATCTGATTCAGACGATAAGTCTTTGTCAATGGCAACTAGATAACCTAAGGCATGATTTAGATTAGCTACATCAGCACTTAGACTATTCTAAGCTCCAAAACATGTTAGGGTTTGTTTGACTTACCTAAGAATGAACTTAGAATCGCCAGAAAAATGATTCAGATGCGATGGTTTAGGTACGCAGAGTAACAGGGAAGAATCTCAAGATGATTCACCAACGTCTCTCTCACTTTCTCTCTCTTTTCCTCTCTCTCTCTCTCTCTCTCTTAGCCAGGGTTTAGAAAATTCGTATGGAATTTGAGAGTGAGGGTTTAAGGTCTTTATATAGGCCTAATATTGATGGAAATAGCCCCAGGGCCAAGGTATACTTAGGTTATAACCAAATCGGGTCCATTTCGGTCCAACAGAGCACTTCTGGTGGTCCCTTTTCGACGTGCGGTCGGACTTAAGCTCACTAATATTAGATCTTAAGAAAGTTAAGGTTTTAGTCCGATCAAGTCTCCAGATCGCTCATGGTGGACCAATTTCAATTCAACGGTTACTGAAACTCGATCAGGTCCACCGACATTTTGACATGTATGGGCCTTCTTCACTAATCGGAGGGTAAATTTGGGTCAGATTCTGACGGTCAGAATGCTTAAAATTGGTGCACAAGGGACACGACTCGGATTTCTTAAATTCATATTTAATTTATAAATAATTTCACCTTTCTCACACTCTTTACTCCAGACTCAAGCAAATCGTCTCAGGACATCATCTGGACTTGATTTTTGAGGTGATTGTCAAGCCTAACAAGGTGAACATAATAGTCTATGATCATCATTACCAGACTTTCGAAGTGCAGTCCAAGTCCGATACAAAGTTTCCAAGTACTCCTGAGAGCAACTGGATTTAGCGTTGAATCCTAGATTTCAGGGTAACATAGCGCTAACGATTCTACAGGTTTTGGGTCTTGCAGATCAAATTTAAAGTGATTGGTGCTAATTTCACTGGCAATTGAGTTTAGCACTAGTTAATTCTCATTTAACTTCTAAAGGCTTGAGTCCTAAGAGAATCCTGATTGAGGTGGTGATCGGGTCTTTGCATGAAATTTTTTGGGATGTTACATAAGCGATTACGGAATTGTACAGGATTCAATGGTTTTATATTGTGATAATTCTAGTATAATAAATATTTCAAAATATCCAATCCAGCATTCACGTACCAAGCACATTGACATTAGATTTCATTACATTCGTGAATTAGTGGAAGAAAAGCTGATATCTTTGGTATACATTCTGACCGTAACTCAACTTGCTGACATTTTTACTAAACCACTCAACAAAAGCAGGTTTAATAAATTAAAATTTAATCTTAGTATGTGCATTCTAAATTGATTATTCATGCATGTTTATATCATAGTGTATAAATATTTGATAATTTATTGGTTTAAATTTCAAATTTTTATGAAAAATACATGGTTTTGTTGGTACATGACCAGTCGAGGATGTGCTCGACCGGTCGAGGATGTCCCACGACTAGTCGTGTGGGGCACTAAATTTGTTTTAAAAATTTGGGGAAAAACTCTTCTTCCTCATTTCCTATTCCCTCTCCAACGAGTCGTGACCCAACTAGTCGTACCCAACCGTTTAATTCATCAAGGTTAGTGCATTATTTCAGTTATTCTTATAGATTCAAGCTCCGATCTCTTCATTTTCTTCCTTGGTATGCTTGATTTCAAGTTTCCTTGAAGATTTTGAGGTTTTCTTCTCTAAATTCAGTTTTTGAGAAAACCCATTCCACATCTTTTATAACTTCTTGCTTCTTTAATTTTGTTATTGCAAATGGATGTTAGAGGGAAAAAGAAAACTTCTCGTGGTGCTTCCTCATCTATATCTACTCCTTTAACAATGCGCCATCTTCGGTCACCCGAAGATGATCCCTCATATGTGCGGGATTTAAGAGTGTGCATTGTTATTGTTGAGCGATCTATTGATCTTGATCACATTGCTCCTTTTGGTCTCCTTCCACTTCTCCAAGCTGTAGGTTGGGCTAACATCCTACAATGGGGTGTGCCAGCATAGCCATCTATTGCACAAGCTATGTTTGCATATATTTCTGAATTTTCAACTGACAATTTAATTTTCAAAATTGCTACTAGAGAAGGCTCTTTTGATGTTGATCGACATTTGATTTCAGACTTATTGGATATACCTATTAATGCGAGCGTATTCCTATTCATATTCTAGTCGAGAAACCCTTAGAATCAGAAAAACGCATGCTCACCAGAGCATTATGTAACATAGATGCATAATGGACTCATAAAGGGAATGCGCTTGCTTTCAAGTACTTGTTACCCAGATACAGGGTTCTTCATTGAATATTTATTTCAAATCTGCATCCATGTTCTGGTAACAAAACAAAACTGACTTCCTTTATGGTTCGGATTTTGTATTCCATTGTCTCTGGTGGTCAAGTTTGTCATCCATCTTTGATATGTCATTCTATCATTCAATTTTATCTCCATCATGGACATAGTGTTATTCCATTTGCTTATCTTATGACTATGTTAGCTACTCACATGCTAGTTGCTATGCCTGTTGGAGAGGCTCTTATTCATCATCTTATTTTAATAATTCAAATATAAATAATATGAAATTGGAATTGGCTCTTGGACAAGTGGATGTGGGTGGTGGTGGAGCTGAAGCAGGGAATGTAGAAGAAGGTGGCGATTTCCTCCTGATGATATTAATATGGATGACAATTTTGATGAAATTGAATCAGACTCTACAAATGATCCTAACTATGAGCCATCCGATTTTTAGGCTCTTCTACGTACTCTTGAGTAGAAGGTGGAGAACATGAATGTTGCCCATGATTTACAATTTAAATATATGTGCAAGTATCTTAGGCACTTAAACAAATGCCTTCATCAACTTTATCCTACCAAGCCTGCTCCTTCTAGTTCTGATTAGGTGTTTTTATCTTATGGTTTGTAATAACTATTATACTAATTTGCTTTCTTTCAGTTTATGCGACTGAATTTGATTGACCTTGATTTATGTTGGTTAATGATATGTGACCTTTGAATTTTCTTATATATCTTTCATATCTTTCTTAGTTAACTCCTTTATTACTCTCCTGTTACTCTTCCTATTCTATTTCTCCTTTACTTCCTTTGTCATTTTGTGACAAAAAGGGGGAGAATATTTCAGGTTTTGGATTGATTGCTTATGGAATGGACATGGATTGTGGGGTAGTAGCATTTTTAGCATTTTTTTATGGATATATCTGTACTACTCAGGGGGATTAAGTAAAGAGGAGTTTTGCCTACTTCATGATTATGTGTGCTAGTTGATGATAACTGGTGCATGATTCTTTAACCAGGCTGTAATTGGTTTTCTATTATAACTGGTGCATGATTCTTTATTCATGTAATGTTACTCTTATTCTTAATGGAGTGTGTTTTGTCACGAATTTGACAAAGGAGGAGATTGTAAGTGCAATGATTATTTGTTCTCTTGATTGTCAAATTTTATAGTGCTAAAATCACAATCTCTGTTTTGTGTTGCATGATGTTATATATGTTCAAGGCAATGCATCTCATGCATAAGGACAATGCTTCAAGTCAAGTATAATGATCTACTTCAAGAACCACAAGATCAAGTACATTGTTCTCTTCTCTAAAGCTTCAGAGTTTTTAAACTACGAGATCTTGTTCAAGACTCACGGTGAAGTACAACTCAAGAACACAAGTTCAAGCTTCCAAAAATCTCTAAGTACAACTCAAGAACTACAAGCTTAAAATTTCAACCTTCATCAAGCATCGAGATCTCAAGTATCATGAACTTCAAAGATCACTAATCGATTAAATGTTCAATGTTCATACTTCATGTCTCAGGTATGAAAGACCTTAGATTGATCGTAGGGTAGGTCATTTCGGATACATAAGTCAATTGCTTATTTTATGTGTGTTTTCGTCTTTTCTAAGACTAGTCATGTACTTTGTTTGACTAGTCCTGCACTGGCTCTACTTGTCCAAGAAATTCTAAGACTAGTCCTAAGTTGTTGCAAAATTTTGAAATTTTTTGGTTCAGCCACGACCAGTCCTGGAGTCTGCTCGACTGGTCGTGTGAACAGTGTCGACTCATACAAGACCAGTCTTGCACCTAAGATTCAAACTACAACAATGAATTCTGGTTCCTCACGACCAATCGTGGGCATGTCACGACCAGTCGTGGACAGCCTACGACCAGTCGTGGAACAGTTTTATCCAATCGCGCTCAAATTTTTAAAATGTTGTTGGTCCTACGACCAATCGCAGTGTCCATAAGACCAGTCGTAGATACCATTTCTGAAACTATAAATAGAGCACGATTTTCAGAGTTTGACAATCCAATTTAAGTAAAATCAAGGCATCTCTCTAAGAGATAAGTTTGTGTTCTTTTTAAGCCACATTATGCATATTTAATATTCTCTTTTGATAGCCCTTTATATTTGATTTTGTTTCTGCATTCCAATCTGATTTGAAAGAGGAATTGGGATATTCCACTTCTTGCAATCGAAATCAAATAGAGCTAGCCCGACTTGATTCTATTTAAAATCATTTAGAACTTACAACCATCTTAAAGTGAGTATTGGACATTGAACTTCTATATTCGAACTTCTACTCCAACTTGGTTCTTCCAGGCTGCAACAAAAGGAGAAATCCAAGTATTTTACATTTGTGTAAATTTCCTTTATTTTGGTTTCTTTTGAGATTAAGCCAGAAAAATCTCATTGTGTTGGTTATCTGAGGAGAGCCAGAAAACTCAGAGTGTGGGGTTTTTGAATTGTGTAAGCCCATTTGAAAGACACAATTGTGAGGGTTTTTAGGTGAAGCTGAGAAAAACCTATTTTTCATAGTGAACAGTAATATCCCCTATGTGTGGATATTAGGAGTGGAGTAGCAAGCTGTGTGGCTATTGTTTAACAGTTGGTGTACACATAGACGAACCACTATAATTCCTTGTGTCTTGTGATTTCAATGTTTGTTTAATTTCTATATCATTTATCATTCAAGTTAATGGGATGTATGTGTGGATGTGAATGTCGTAATATTTATATTTTAAGCATTGGGGGGATTGTTGTAATAGCTTAGAATTTCTTTCTTGCTATTTCCTTTATTTCCTTTGCAGTTTGAGATTTTGTTTCTCTAATTGTTCTAGTAAGGTTGTCCTTGCCATAAACCCTTGGTTTTTCTGGTGAAAGGTTGTCCTTAGAACAACTAGAATTTGAGGTTGCTTTTCATTTTGTATTATGGATTGTTATCTTTCTTTTACTTGGCTATCTTATTATTTTATTTTGCTGTTAAAGTTTTAATTTGGCATAATCCTATTCAACCCCCCCTAGGACTCATTACTAGGCCTTTTGACAATGTTCGTACTCCATGTCTTAGGTATGAAAGACCTTAGATTGACCTTAGGGTAGGTCATTTCGGATACATAAGTTAATTGCTTATTTTATACGTGTTTTGGTCTATTCTAAGACTACTCTTAGCACTGGCTCTATGAGTCCAAGAAATTTCAAGACCAGTCCTAAGTTGTTGCAAATTTTTAGAATTTTTTTATTCAGCCACGACCAGTCTTGGAGTCTGCTTGACCAGTCGTGTGAATAGTGTCGACTCGTTCAAGACTAATCCTACAACTACGACTTAAACTACAACAACAAATTTTAGCTCCTCACGACCAGTCATGGAGGGTTCACGACCGGTCATGGACAGCCTACAACCAGTCGTGGAACAGTTTTTTCCGATCACACTCAAAATTTCAAAATGTTGTTAGTCCTACTACTAGTCATAGATGCGATTCCTGCAACTATAAATAGAGCACGATTTTCAGAGTTTGATAATCCAATTCAAGTATAAATAGAGTATGATTTTCAGAGATAATTTTGTGTTCTTTTTAAGCTACACTGTGGATATTTAAAATTCTCTTTTGTTAGCCCTTTATATTTGATTTTGATTCTGCATTCCAATTTGATTTGAAAGAAGATTTGGGATATTCCACTTCTTGGAATCAAAATCAAATAAAGATAGCTCAACTTGATTTAATTTAAAATCAATTGGAACTTAAAACCATTTTAAAGTGAGTATTGGACAATGAAATTCTATATTCGAACTTCTACTCCAACTTGGTTCTTCCTGGATGCAACAAAAGGAGAAATCCAGGTAATTTACATTTGTGTAAATTTCCTTTATTTCGGTTTCTTTTGAGATTAAGCCAGAAAAATCTCATTGTGTTGGTTATCTGAGGAGAGCCAGAAAACTCAGAGTGTGGGATTTTTAAATTGTGTAAGCCCATTTGAAAGACTCATTGTGAGGGTTTTTAGGTGAAGTTGAGAAAAACCTATTTTTCATAGTGAATGGTAATATCTGCTGTGTGAGGATATTAGGAGTGGAGTATCAAGCTTTGTGGTTGTTGTTTAACAGTTGTTGTACACACAGGCGAATCATTATAATTCCTTGTGTCTTGTGATTTGAATGTTTTTTTAATTTCTATATCCTTTATCATTAAAGTTCGTGGGATGTATGTGTGGATGTAAATGTTATAATATTTACATTTCAAGCATTGTGGGGAATGTTGTAATATCTTAGAATTTCTTTTTTGATATTTCCTTTATTTTCTTTGCAATTTGAGATTTTGTTTCTCTATTTGTTCTAGTAAGGTTGTCCTTGCCATAAGCACTTGGTTTTTGTGGTGAAAGGTTGTCCTTAGAACAACTAGAATTTATGGTTGCTTTTCATTTTGTATTGTGGATTGTTATCTTTCTTTTACTTGGCTATCATATTATTTTATTCTGCTGTTAAAGTTTTAATTTGGCATATTCCTATTCACCCCCGCCCCCTCTAGGAGTCATAGCTAGGCCTTTTGACAATGTTCATACTTCATGTCTCAAGTATGAAAGACATTAGATTAACCTTAGGGTAGGTCATTTAAGATACATAATTTAATTGCTTATTTTATATGTGTCTTAGTCTATTCTAAGACTAGTCCTGGACTCTGTTCGACTAGTCCTAGCATTGGCTCGACCAGTCCAAGAAATTCCAATACCAATCCTAGGTTGTTGCAAATTTTCAAAATTTTTTGGTTCAGCCATGACCAATTCTGGTGTCTGCTATACCAGTCATGTGAATAGTGTCGACTCATTCAAGACCAATCCTATAACTATGACTCAAACTATAGCAACGAATTTTGGTTCCTCATGATGAGCCGTGGGCATGTCACAACTAGTCATGGAGGGTTCACGACCAGTCGTGAGGAAATAGAATTCATGGACGGCCTACGACCAGTCGTGGAGCAATTTTATCCGATCGCGCTCAAAATTTCAAAATGGTGTTGGTCCTACGACCAGTTGTAGATGCAATTTCTGTAACTTTAAATAGAGCACGATTTTCAGAGTTTGATAATCCAATTCAAGTAAAATCATGGTATCACTCTAAGAGATAAGTTTATATTCTTTTCAAGCTACATTGTACATATTTAATATTCCCTTTTGTTAGCCCTTTATATTTGATTTTGTTTCTGCATTCCAATCTGATTTTAAAGAGGACCACTTCTTTGAATTGAAATCAAATAGAGCTATCCTGACTTGATTTAATTTAAAATCAATTAAAACTTAGAACCATTTTAAAGTGAGTATAGGACATCGAACTTCTATATTCGAACTTCTACTCCAACTTGGTTCTTTTGGGCTGCAACAAAAGGAGAAATCTAAGTATTTTACATTTGTGTAAATTTCCTTTATTTTGATGTCTTTTGAGATTAAGCCAGAAAAATCTCATTGTGTTGGTTATCTGAGGAGAGCCAGAAACTCAGAGTGTGGGGTTTTTGAATTGTGTAAGCCCATTTGAAAGACACAATTATGAGGGTTTTTAGGTGAAACTGAGAAAAACTTATTTTTCATAGTGAACGTTAATATCCCCTATGTGAGGATATTAGGAGTGGAGTAGCAAGTTGTATGGCTATTGTTTAATAGTTGGTGTACACATAGGCGAACCACTATAATTCCTTATGTCTTGTGATTTGAATGTTTGTTTAATTTCTATATCCTTTATCATTCAAGTTTGTGAGATGTATGTGTGGATGTGAATGTTGTAATATTTACATTACAAGCATTGTGGGGAATGTTGTAATAGCTTAGAATTTCTTTCTTGCTATTTCCTTTATTTCCTTTGTAGTTTGAGATTTTATTTCTCTAATTGTTCTAGTAAGGTTGTCCTTGCCATAAACCCTTGGTTTTTATGGTGAAAGGTTGTCCTTATAACAACTAGAAATTGAGGTTGCTTTTCATTCTATATTGTGGATTGTTATCTTTCTTTTACTTGGCTATCTTATTGTTTTATTTTGCTGTTAAAGTTTTCACACCCCCCCCCCCTCCCCCCAGGCCTTGTAGCTTGGCCTTTTGACAATGTTCATACTTCATGTCTCATGTATGAAAGACCCTAGATTGACCTTACGGTAGGTCATTTAAGATATATATGTCAATTGCTTATTCTATATGTGTTTTGGTCTATTCTAAGACTAGTCCTGGACTCTGTTCAACTAGTCCTAGCACTGGCTCGACCAGTCCAAGAAATTCCAATACCAATCCTAGGTTGTTGCAAATTTTAAAATTTTTTGGTTCAGCCATGACCAGTCCTAGAGTCTGCTTGACCAGTCATGTGAATAGTATCGACTCGTTCAAGACCAGTCCTATAACTATGACTCAAACTATAGCAATGAATTTTAGTTCCTCACGAATAGTCGTGGAGGGTTCACAACCAGTCGTGAGGAACCAGAATTCGTGGACGGCCTACAACCAGTCGTGGAACAATTTTATTCGATCACGCTTAAAATTTCAAAACGCTGTTGGTCCTACGACCAGTCGTAGATGTGATTTCTACAACTTTAAATAGAGCATGATTTTCAGAGTTTGATAATCCAATTCAAGTAAAATCATGGTATCACTCTGAGAGATAAGTTTGTGTTCTTTTTACGCTACATTTTGCATATTTAATACTCTTTTATTAGCCCATTATATTTGATTTTATCTCTGCATTCCAATTTGATTTGAAAGAGGAATTGAGATATTTCACTTCTTGGAACCAAAATCAAATAGAGCTATCCTGACTTGATCTAATTTAAAATCAACTAGAACTTAAAACCATTTTAAAGTGAGTATTGGACATTGAACTTCTATATTCGAACTTCTACTCCAACTTAGTTCTTCCATGCTGCAACAAAAGGAGAAATCTAGGTATTTTACATTTGTGTAAATTTCCTTTAGTTTGGTTTCTTTTGAGATTAAGCCAGAAAAATCTCATTGTGTTGGTTATCTGAGGAGAGCCTGAAAACTCAAAGTGTGGGGTTTTTTAAATTGTGTAAGCCCATTTGAAAGACACAATTGTGAGGGTTTTTAGGTGAAGTTGAGAAAAACCTATTTTTCACAGTGAACGCTAATATCCCTTGTGTGAGGATATTAGGAGTGGAGTAGCAAGCTGTGTGGTTGTTGTTTAACAGCTGTTGTACACACAGGCGACTCACTATAATTCCTTGTGTCTTGTGATCTGAATGTTTGTTTAATTTCTATATCCTTTACCATTCAAGTTTGTGGGATGTTTGTGTGCATGTAAATGTTATAATATTTACATTTTAAGCATTGTGGGGAATACTATAATAGCTTAGAATTTCTTTCATGCTATTTCCTTTATTTCCTTTGTAGTTTGAGATTTTGTTTCTATAATTGTTCTTGTAAGGTTATCCTTTCCATAAACCCTTAGATTTTGTGGTGAAAGGTTGTCCTTAGAACAACTAGAATTTAAGGTTTCTTTTCATTCTGTATTGTGGATTATTATCTTTCTTTTACTTGGCTATCATATTATTTTATTCCGCTTTTAAATTTTAAATTTGGCATAGTCTTATTCACCCACTCCCCCCCCCCCCCCCCCCCTAGGACTCATAGCTAGGCCTTTTAACAATGTTCATACTTCATGTCTCAGGTATGAAAGACATTAGATTAACCTTAAGGTAGGTCATTTAAGATACATAAGGCAATTACTTATTTTATGCGTGTTTTGGTCTGTTCTAAGACTAGTCCTGGACTCTGTTCGACTAGTCCTTACACTGGCTCGATTAGCCCAAGAAATTCCAAGACCAGTCCTAAGTTATTGCAAATTTTTAGAATTTTTTGGTTCAGCCACGACCAGTCTTGGAGTCTACTTGACCGGTCGTGTGAATAGTGTCGACTCGTTCAAGACTAGTCATTCAGCTACGACTCAAATTAAAATAATGAATTCTGGTTCCTCACGACCAGTCGTGGGCATGTCACGACCAATCATGGAGGGTTCACGACTGGTTGTGGACAGCCTACGACCACTCGTGAAACGGTTTTATCCGATCGCGCTCAAATTTTCAAATTGTTGTTGGTCCTACGACCATTCGTAACGTCGATAAGACCCGTCATAAATACGATTTCTACAACTATAAATAGAGCACAATTTTCAGAGTTTGATAATCCAATTCAAGTGAGGTATTGGGATATTCCACTTCTTGGAATCCAAATCAAATAGAGGTAGCCCGACTTGATTTAATTTAAAATTAATTAGAACTTAGAACCATTTTAAAGTGAGTATTGGACATTGAACTTCTGTATTCGAACTTCTACTCCAACTTGAATCTTTCGGACTGCAACAAAAGGAGAAATCCAGGTATTTTACATATGTGTAAATTTCCTTTATTTTAGTTTCTTTTGAGATTAAGCTAGAAAAATGTCATTGTGTTGGTTATCTGAGGAGAGCCAGAAAACTCGGAGTGTGGGGTTTTTGAATTGTATAAGCCCATTTGAAGGATATAATTGTGAGGGTTTTTAGGTGAAGCTGAGAAAAACCCAATTTTCATAGTGAATGCTAATATCCCCTGTGTGAGGATATTAGTAGTGGAGTAGCAAGCAGTGTGGCTCTGGTTTAATAGTTGGTGTACACACAGGCGAACCATTATAATTCCTTATGTCTTGTGATTTGAATGTTTATTTAATTTCTATATCATTTATCATTCAAGTTTGTGGGATGTATGTGTGGATGTGAATGCTGTAATATTTACATTTCAAGCATTGTGGGGAATGTTGTAATAGCTTAGAATTTCTTTCTCGATATTTCCTTTATTTCCTTTGCAGTTTGAGATTTTGTTTCTCTAATTGTTCTAGTAAGGTTGTCCTTGCCATAAACCCCTAGCTTTTATGGTGAAAGGTTGTCCTTAGAACAACTAGAAATTGTTGTTGCTTTTCATTATGTATTGTGGATTGTTATCTTTCTTTTACTTGGCTATCTTATTGTTTTATTCTGCTGTTAAAGTTTTAATTTGGCATAGTCCTATTCCTATTCACCCCCGCCCCCTCTAGGAGTCATAGCTAGGCCTTTTGACAATGTTCATACTTCATGTCTCAAGTATGAAAGACCTTAGGTTGACCTTATGGTAGGTCTTTTCGGATACATAAGTCAATTGGTTATTTTATATGTGTTTTGGTCTGTTCTAAGACTAGTCCTGGACTCTGTTCGATTAGTCCTAGCACTGGCTCGACCAGTTCAAGAAATTTCAAGATTAGTCCTAAGTTGTTGCAAAATTTTGAAATTTTTTGGTTCAGTCACGACCAGTCTTGGAGTCTGCTCGACCGGTCGTGTGAACAATGTTGACTCATTCAAAACCAATCCTATATATACGACTCAAACGACAACAACGAATTTTGGACAGCCTACGCCCAATCGTTGAATGGTTTTATCCAATCGCACTCAAAATTTCAAAATGTTGATGGTCCTATGACCATTCATAATGTCCACAGGACTAGTTGTAGATACAATTTCTGCAACTATAAATAGAGCACAATTTTCAGTGTTTAAAAATCCAATTTAACTAAAATTGAGGCATCACTCTGAGAGATAAGTTTGTGTTCTTTTTAAGCTACATTGTGTATATTTAATATTCTCTTTTGTTAGCCCTTTATATTTGATTTTGTTTTTGCATTCCAATCTGATTTGAAAGAGGAATTGGCATATTCCACTTCTTAGAATCAAAATCAAATAGAGCTAGCATGACTTGATTTAATTTAAAATCAATTAGAACTTAGAACCATTTTAAAGTGAGTGTTGGACATTGAACTTCTATATTCGAACTTCTACTCTAACTTGGTTCTTTCGGGCTATAATAAAAGGAGAAATCCATGTATTTTACATTTATGTAAATTTCCTGTATTTTGGTTTCTTTTGAGATTAAGCCAAAAAAATCTCATTGTGCTGGTTATCTGAGGAGAGCCAGAAAACTCAGAGTATGGGGTTTTTGAATTGTATAAGCCCATTTGAAAGACACAATTGTGAGGGTTTTTAGGTGAAGTTGAGAAAAACCTATTTTTCATAGTGAACGCTAATATCCTGTGTGAGGATATTAGGAGTGGAGTAGCAAGCTGTGTGGCTGTTGTTTAACAGTTGGTGTACACACAGGCTAACCACTATAATTCCTTGTGTCTTGTGATTTGAATGTTTGTTTAATTTCAATATCCTTAATCATTCAAGTTTGTGGGGTGTATGTTTGGATGTGAATGTTGTAATATTTACCTTTTAAACATTGTGGGGAATGTTGTAATAGCTTAGAGTTTCTTTCTCATTATTTCCTTTATTTCCTTTGCAGTTTGATATTTTGTTTCTCTAATTGTTCTAGTAAGGTTGTCCTTGCCATAAACCCTTGGTTTTTATGGTGAAAGGTTGTCCTTAGAACAACTAGAAATTGAGGTTGCTTTTCATTCTGTATTGTGGATTGTTATCTTTCTTTTACTTGGCTATCTTAATGTTTTATTCAGTTGTTAAAGTTTTAATTTGGCATAGTCCTATTCACCTCCCCCCCCCCCCCCTCTAGGACTCATAACTAGGCCTTTTCACTATCATCTCACCCATCACTAGGTGCGTCTTACTTAGTGTGACTTCCACAATAGACTTGAACTACATGCAAGGCATGGGGTCGTATAGGTCAAGTGTGAGTCCCACTTGGTGAACCAATAGGCCAACTCAAGGGCATAAATGTCCAACCAAAATGCTTTCAATGGGTGAATCTAATTCCACAACTAACTGGGCCCCACACATTCCACCAACTAGAAATAATGCATGATCTCAAATATAAAGGATAACATATTAACATCTTTCATGTCATATATCGTATTGGGCCCACTAGCTACATAGACAACAAACAAAAAAAGCCCAATTATCCAGTTTATACATTGTAAGATAGGTCTCTTTAAGCATGCTCCACTTGACTAGAGGTAGTATGAAAGGCACGTTACCTAATAGGCAATGGGCCTACCCAATAGGCTCAAGGAAGGTTACCATTGTGGGTTTCTCATTTCCTAACAATTTCTCTTAGTGTTGCACCCGCTTGGGCCTTAGGTTTGCATCATTTAGATGAGCTCAAGACCGCCTATATCTTAAGAGAACATTCGGACAACAAGATCTGGCTACTAAAAATTTTACAAGTTATACAATACCCATTTACAAAATATATCAGGTGGACCTCATTACATGAAAGGCAAGGCCCATACTAGATGGCCCACTTAAGGATTTTAAGCCCAACAATATCTGAGAGTTATTTTTCAAAGTTTAGATGCTACATTAAATGCTTTGGGAAGGTGGTGCACCCCATTGACGTGGCCCCACCTAAATTTTACATCAAACAAATTTTTATACAAATGTTGGTTTCTGGCCATCTTCAATTAAGATTTATGATCAAGTGTGACCAACATCTAGTGAAAGGAAGGATCTATTTGGTAACTCTATGTATGGGCTTTAAAAGTTATAAGGCGATCCTCATTGGTTTGGTGTATACATTTTATGGTGATGTCCCAAATCTAGGTACTTAGAGGAAATGTGGTAGAAACACAGTGCAAAATTAGTTTTGGCTCGATCTTGAGTACGTCCCATGATCACGGGGGACCACCTTTCAGTGTCCCATTAGGTGCCCTTAGTTATACTATATATGTACTTCGAAAACTATAAGCTGGTACCAACTGATTGTGCACACATAATATTTGGTATAGGGCTAAACATAGGTACTTTGATTTTCTGCACATAATTTTCTACACGACCATGCCTGACCACATTTTGGGATACACTCCCTGATCATGTGGGGTCTGATTTAGCCTGAGTAAAATATCATTTATGTATTCATTGGTATAGGTTAAAGGTTTCAAGTGGTGGCCTACTCATATCTCCAGTGTGTGGTCCACTATAGAGGCCCAAAGTTGGTATAAAACACATAATCAGACAATTTTCAGCATTGGGGTCTGTCACAACTTGGTGCCCAAATTCCAAATACTTAGGGATCATTCTTAAAAAAAAGGTGGGACATCCCAGCTCACTTATATAAGGATTAAACAGTCCCCAGAGTGGGACCCTTAACTGTAAAGTGTGGGGACCACTACAACGTGTCAAAGAGGTTTACATGCAATACATGCAAGTACTTGGAAAATTTTCAGCATATAGAAAGTGAAAGGGAGATGAAATAGATCCAATGGCAAGTGAGGCCCACATGCTAGAAAACCATAGATAAGAGGCACACAAAAATATACATGGGTTTTCAGATTGGATAAACTAATAAAATACATAAATCACAAGTGATCCCACACCTAAGTGGGTCAATAAGAGGATGAATGTTATGTACAATATATATCCAACATATACATCTAGTAGCACATGAAATATATTAATCATTTTTTTTAAAAATTTTTTTTAATCAGATTTGCTTTTTAAAGATCTGATGCAATGGATGGTTTAGTAATACATCATTTAAGCTTTCTATAGATTTCCAACCATACAAAGCCTTGGATCCATCTGAACCATACAAAACAATTTAAGGTTTATCCTTACGGAAGTATCTGTTGGTTCAGAATTTTCTAAATTTTATCATGAAATAATCTAATCATAGGGACCATACATATGATTATTTACTATCTCAAATAAGTTAATAACAAATATAAAATGCATATAACCATTGGAATCATGGATATCGACCATAGAAGAATGGTCATAAGAAGCCCCCAAATACATCTTTCATATAAGGCCAAGTTCTCAGCCATCTGAACCCCGATTGAGGTTTATTATATACTGTTGGAAAGATGGTTCGATTTTCTACGAATCCAATGGAACATATATTTTTAATACATTCATTAAAGGAGTTAAAAATGGGTCCATTTTAGGTAAATCAAAATCCTGCATGTGCTATTGGATAACAACCAAGTAAATTTGATGATTGGACCATTAGATGGCTACGAAATTTGGTACAGAGTTAGTTCATATTATTCCCAAGTTTCAACTCTAATCTTAACATGGTCGATTTTATATAATTTTTATAACTTGATGTCAAGATACAAAAATAGGATTACATGTGAAGGGTATAGATATGATGTTCATCATAGTTGACCATACATCAGGGAATCAGGTGGGAAATCCTATTCCCATCCCAAAACTAGGGCCTAGATGGCATTAAATAAATAACACATCAATAAACAACATGATGGGGTCTGTGAAGGATGGCCCTATCATGGATACATGCATGCAAGTCATGGTGGGCCATTGGCCACGCCTAGGGTCCAAGATGGGATCCCTACCATTAATTGGTAGGCCCCACTTCTCCCATCCATGAAAATGAAGAAATCTACCCTAAAGAGCGCCCATCCCTATCTCCTTCTTGGCTTTTAAGGTTCCTTAGCTTCCAAGCTCCTTCTTTAATTGTGGAGAGGGGATTACTATGGTTGGATTAGGTGGGATTTAGCTAGGAAGATGGCTGGTGAGATGGGTTTCTCTCCTCTTGCTAGGACGTCCACAGCCTCTTGGTTGCAAAATGAGGAAGAAAGGGAGGGAGAGAGAGAGAGAGGTATAAGAAAGCAATGATGAGGTTGTAAGGTAATCATGGTGTTGTAAGAGAGCATTGGCATGCTAGTCATCATTGCTAGTAAGGCATGAGTGGCTAGGTTGATGTCATCCTAGCCTAGGTAGGATAGGATGATGTCATGGTCATAATTGCTTTTGTAAAGCATCTACTTTTCCTGAAATCTTTGGCCCTGCAACGTGCAGTCTATGGCCAAGATTATGCATGGGTCAAATCTTCTAGTCTAGACATCACATTGGCACACGAGACGCAGCGTTGGAACCGTGGCGATGGCACGGTCATAATGGTACAGATTTTGGGTCGAGTCGACTCGGGTCTATGGAATGCGACTTAAGGTCGCTCACAAATACTGTCTACAGGTCGTGAGTCACCAAAATTCAACGGGGAGGATCGTGGGATCCTAAGGAATGGTATGGTACTGGGACACATGCCTTACATTTTTAGATCCAGTCCTGTCTATGGTTGGATGAACCTCTTAGCTAGGGCTAAGAGGTAAAGCTTATAGCATGTTGGGATGATTTTCTTACTTTAATTCTTGTTCTTCTTGTACCTCATTGAATTTTAATTTGATTTTAAGGAATATTTTCAATTGTTTATGAATTATTATGACTCAAATTACAATAGATGCTACGATAGCTTTGGATATCTTCTTTTCCTATTTCGAGATTATAAAATTGGTAAATCCTGTTGTTCACCATCATCTCCTGAGCATGGAAGAGTGATGGAATCCCTTCCAATCCTCACAATCCTCATCCGTTGAGAATTAGGTCAATGAAAAGTTTAGAGATTTGATTATCTCATCTTTCAATTGGATAAGATAGGACTCCGATTTCAATTGTGATTCTTGAATCAAGCAAGGCAACATCCTGATAGCTACAATTGGATCCTTGACACCCTAGTTCGCATCTTTCAATTAATATTTTTAAATCAACATTATTCATAATCACTCCCTTATATTCCAGATTTAAATTTAGATCTTCTTCTAGTTCTAGTTCTAGTTCTAATTGTTTTCTAAACACATACAAGTTTACTCCATATGGATTCGACCTCAGTCTCATCGAGATTATTACTACATTGTGACCCTACACTTGGGATTGTGAACAAGTTTTTGGTGCCGTTGTTGGGGACTATGACTGTGTTTTTTGAGATTGATTAGTATTAGAATTAGGTTAAGATTAACATTTATTTTTATGTTATGTTTTTAGGTTAGGATTTTTTCTTAAATTATTTTTAAAAATTAACATTATTTTCTGTTTTGTAGGATCCTAACATAGCAACTCTTATTTGGTAATATTGTTCCAACCCTCTTTCTTATCTTTTTTAGATCTCTTATTTTTTTTTCTAATTATCTTTTTTAGGATTAATTTTTTTTAGTTACTTGAGCATTGCAATGCTCAAGTGGGTTCGTGACTACATTCTTCATCTTTTAAGTGAAGGAGGATTAATCGAAGGGTTGCCTGTCCATCATTGGATTAGACACCACTTAAGATCCTTTAAATTAATTGAAATTATGGCTGCAAATCAACCTTAACATCTAGTTGAGGAAGTTGAAGATGAAAACGAGGTGCATCATGTGTTGACAACCCCAAGTGTAGGGTCACGATGTAGTAATAATCTCAATAAGACCGAAGTTGAATCCGCGAGGACTAAATTCGTGCATATTCTGAGAGTAGTTAGAATTAGAACTAGAAGAATATCTAAATTAGAAATTTGAATAAAGGAAGTAATTGTGAATTCTGTTAATTAAAACTTGTGAATTTAAAGGTGGGAACTACGGTGTCAAGGATCCACTTGTAGCTATTGGGATGCTACCTTGCTTGATTCAGGATACACAACTGGAATCAGAGTCCTATCTTATCCAGTTGGAAGAGGAGATGATCAAATCTTAGAACTTTTCATTGAACTAACCTCAATGGAGAGGATTGTGAAGATTAGAAGGGATTTCGTTACCCAACTATGACCAAGAGACTATGACAAACAACAAGATTTACCAATCCCATAATCTCAAATAAGAAAAGAAGATATTCAAAACTATCGCAAAGTCTACTGTAATTTGAGTCACAACAACCCATAGAAAACTGAAATTATTCCTTTAAATTAATTAGAAATCAATGAAGCTCAACATAAATCTGAATCAAGGTAAAATAAGCATCTAAATCATGCTACAGGCTTCCCCTCTTAGCCCTTGCTAAGAGGTTTATCCAACCATAGACATGATTGAACTAAAAACTCTTAAACAAAGCATAAAAACAATTAAGGAAGAAGAAGAAAGACTCTTCGCGGTGGCTCTCCACCCTTTGGCTCCACTCCTCAAAACCTAGATGATGCCTAAAAATGCCTAGGGACTCTTATTTATAGTTGTGAAGCTCCGCCTTACACACCGACTTGGAATTTCCGCAATCTATTCGCGAAACTGCCTCAATTTACACAGTTCACAACTTTTTCGATTACACTTTGGACCGAAGTTGAATCTAAAGTTGAGTCCAATTTTGGAAAGGATTCTATTGGTTGATTTCAGTCGGACCGACCTGGGTTCGGTCGGAGTAAACTTAAGGCATTGGTCGGACTAGATGTAAGGCATGTATCTTAGTCCGTACTATTCCTTAGACTTTCGCAATCCTCCCCATAGAATTTCGGGGACCACGACCTATAATTGGTGTTTGCGTGCAACGTTAAGTTGCATCCTGTATATCTAAGTCAACTCAACCCGAGACTTCTACCCTATCGACCGTGCTGTTGCCGCGGTTCCAACGCCGCGTCTTGTGCACCGATGTAATACACAGGCCAGGAGTTGTGGGCCCGCATTTATTTCGAGGAAAATGCCGTGCATTGCAAATCTCGAGAAAAATCTCTACCCAATCTATCACATCAATCAATCAATCACAATTCAAGTACAACCCATCACTCCACCCATCACACCCATCCCTCTCTTGCACAAGCCGTCCCTAAAGTTAACTCTTCCTTACACCACCCATCCCATTCCTTACACACACCCATTCCTCTCATCCCATACCTCTTACTACACCTTCTCCTCTCTCATTCTCTCTACCATTTCCCAAAATTTTGTGAAAGAAAAAAAAATTAAGGAGAAAGAACATAGGTGTGGCCCACTTTCTACCCCCTCATCTCTCATCCTAGCCCTTCAATCTTCATCATCCTCCATCAGAATTGAAGCCGAGAAGCTTAGCATTCTAAGGAGCTTAGAAGATTAGCAATTGGTGAGTGATCTTCGAATTTCCACCATTGATCTTGATGATTTGAGGGCCCACATGTGATAAGACCCATTTGATGTATGCATTGTAAGATAGGGAGGGCTCATAGTGGAGGAGCTCCTCTCCTCCACACGATTTCTCTCTCTCTCTCTCTCTCTCTCTCTCTCTCTCTCTCTCTCTCTCTCTCCCCCCCCCCTATTGATTGCCCACCACCATGATGCAAGTATTTTATCCACTCCATACACTTAATGGACCACACGCTATCCAAGTGGGGCCCACCATTACTGTCCGTTTTGGACTGGCCCGGATGTAGAGAGAACAGAAACATCAGTTTGAGTAATGGGGCGGCTCGCCCATGTGGACCCCACCATGATGTGTATATTATCTGCATCATCTGTCTTGTAGGTAGGGCCCACCTTGCTACTAGACTAATCATCCAGCGGGCAGGCCCACCTACCTGGATCGGCCTTCTCTACTAGGTAAACAAAAATAACAGCTTGATCTAAACCCTGGTCGGCCACGTGTACATGGGACCCACCTACTTGGAAGCAGATGCGCTAGTACAACTATATAGCTGTTGTACTGATGCTGGCAGATTCTGTGGTCTACTCGTGAGGTATGTGCTATGTCCATACCGCTCATCCATTTGTCAGTTGTGTGGGGACCACCCCACACATGCTGCACGTGTGAGATGGGACCCACCTTGATGTACGTATTCTATGTCCACACCATCCATTTCTGGACAGTGCTGTGTGGGACCCACTGTAACGTATGTATTTTATGTCCACACCATCCATATGACATTAGACGTCCTTGCTACATGTGTGGCCTCTGCATTATCCAGTGATGGACGATAGGGCCCGACATGATATATGTTTTGATCTAGACCGTCCATGCATGGGGACCACTATGATATAAGTGTTTTATTCTCATCGTCCAGATGAGACAGTGGGCCCTCACATGATGTATCTATTTTATCCACACCGTCCATCTGGAGCATGGTGTGACCCCACATTGATGTATATGTTGTATCTCCACATCGTCCAGTCTAGTAAGGGATGGTGTGCAACAATGATGTATTTACTATATTTACACCATCCATTTGCATAGTCCACCTGCTGGCTATGCAGTGCCCACCTCCTGTGCGAGGCCCATCTGTTGTATATGAGGCTCGTCAGCTGCATGTGAGGCCCATCGTGATTGTATGTGAGGCCCACTTGCTGCTATGTGAGGCCATTTACTACTGATATGAGGCCTATTATGATGTATATGTGGCCATGAGTGAGGCCCATTATGATGTATATGTGGCCCATTTGGTGAGGCCCAGTATGATGTATATGAGGCCTGATGTGATGTATATTGGCTCATATGATGAGGTCCAATGTGATGTATATATGGCCTATATGATGAGGCCCATTATGATGTATGAGAGGCCTATATGATGAGGCCCAATGTAATGGACGAGAGACCCATGTGATGAGGCCCGATGCGATGTATATGTGGTCCATATGATAGGCCCAATATGATGTATATTAAGCCCTTGAGTGAGGCCATGGGCCCCACTACATTTTTTGGCCCTATGAGGGCCACACTTTGGGAGCAATGTTGGTTGAATGTCCACATTGATGGGCAATGATGGTTAATTATCCACATTGTGACCTTTCCTTAAGCATCGTTAGGCCCATTCTCATCCTTCTCTAAGTGGGTTGACCCTAATCATTGGGCCCCATTTGCATGATCCATCTATCCACATTGGGCTATCCCAAGATGTTGGTGTAACGCCCCGGATTTCGAGGGTCGAGCAAAGCTCTACTCCCGAGATCCAGCACATCACTTATGCAACATGGATGATGATGTTCAGATTTCATCCATATGAATGAGTTAAACATGAGTGGGATTATACTAAAACGACACATCATACTCTAGAGATAATTTAATTTATGTAAGTGGAAGACTAAAACATATATATTTTGAACAGGTAAGTATTTCACAATCTCCAGAGTATGAGTATGTTACCGGGTTGAATATATACATGTATTGTTTCAAAATTTACAAAATATCAAAGTGTAGAGTGTCCAACTAATCCATATGTCCCTGTAATTTCATCGAATCAGCATGAGGTCTACATAGACCCGCCTGAGACCTGAACATAGGAGAATTCTTCCTCCTCATCTATGAAGTCCAACTCCGCTGTATAGGCTTCATCATCACTTACATCTAAACTAGAGTCTAGTTGGTGTTTTAAAATACCGTCCCAGTGTGGGAGTGAGTGATCAACTCAGTGGTACTATAAGGCAAAGGTTAACATGTTATCAAGTCAATCAAGCAGTAATGATAAAGCAATACAACAACCTAACTACTCTTGTTAATGCAGAAATGGAGTGCAGTAATGATGCATGCCCTCGTACAAAGCTCCCTCACAAGCAACTCTGACAACCAAGTTCATACATGAAAAACTCCCTAAAGTGGAACTTCCTCGCCAAAGCACATGCAATATGAGTGTATGGCCCACCTGATCGACAATCTGTACTATCCAGATTTTCTGGACATCCAGCGAATGGGGCCCACCTTACTGCCAATTTTGGGCCAGCTAGGATAGAGGGAAACAACAAATATCAACATTTTCCGTGGGCATGATTATGAGGTATATGTTAATCTGGACCGTCCAGATCAAGTGGACCCACCTTGATCTGCATCGTCCAGTGGAAGGATGGTGTGACACCTCAAATGTATTATTTCCTCCAGCTGTCCATCTGTTTGAGTGTGTGAACCCACCTGGGGCCCAAAGTGGCTAGAGCACTACACGCAGCAATGTAGCTACTATAGTTGGCATCGACAAGTTTGGTGGTACCCACGCCATGATGTATTTGTTCCATCCACACCGTCCAGATGATCTGGATGGTGCTGGAGTGTTTAGACAGTGCAGTGGTGTTGCCCTCCGTGATGTATATGTTTTATATCCAGGTTGCCCATTCAGAGCTAGATGTTGGATCAGATATAATGATAATATTATAATATATATATACATGTATATGTTGTGGGCCCCATGTGGGACCCACTTGCTATGAGCACATTGGCTGGTGTATCTCATCAGCTATACAATTGGCTGTATTGACGTCAGTTGGGTCTATGGGCCTCCATCATGAGGTATTGTTATATCCAAATCGTCCATCTATGTGGACCCCACCGATTATGTGTTATATCCTCATCATCTATCTAGACGGTGGGACTCCACCCTAGTGTGTGCACTGTTCACACGTGGACACATGGGACTCCACCCTAGTGTGTGCACTGTCCACACGTGGACACATGGGACTCCACCCTAGTGTGTGCATTGTCCACACGTGGACACGTGGGATTCCACCATGATGTATGCATTTCTCCTAGCCATCCGTTCATTGTTTTAGATGGTGGGGCCCACCTTATGATATGTTGTATAGATGAGCCATCCAACAGCTCATGTTGTTGTTGACATCAGCATTGTGGGTTGACCATGAGGCATGTCTTTCTCCAATAGTCCATTATTGTGGGATGCACTCTGATATATGTGTCTTAACTATGTTATCCATGGGTCCCACATGGGGGCCACAATGATGTATTTATGTCATCCACACCGTCCAGACCACCTGAATGGTGTTAGACAATATTTGGACGATGTTGATGAGCTAAATAGTGTCCAAATGGTGCTGATTTACTCGGACAATGTTTGGGCAGTGCTAATTTACATTAATGATGTTTGGACAGTGTTGATCATCATTAGTGTGCTGTGTGGGACCCACCGTTGATGTATTTATTCTATATCCACGCTATCTATCGAGTGGACCACTGTAGAAAACAGTGGAGATTGAACGCCTACCATTGAAACCCTTTTTGGGGTTACAGAAGTTTTGAATCTATATGAAATTTGTTTTCCCTCTTAATCCAGGTCTTTGTGACTTTATGACCAGATTGTATGGAGAATATGGTGGGCCCTACCTTGATGTATTTATAGCCCATCCATGGGGCCCACCTGGATGTATTTGTGGCTCATCGATGCGACCCACTTGTAAATGGTGCAGCCCATTGGTGTGGTCTGTAAATGCGGCCCACCTTGATGTATTTATGGCCCATCCATGAGGCCCACCTTGATGTATTGGTGGCCCATCCGTTAAGGCCCACCTTAATGTAATTATGGCCCATTTGATGCGGCCCATTGTGATATATTTCTAGCCCATTTGGTAAGGCCCATTGTGATGTACTTTCGGCCCATATGTCATAGCCCAATGAGATGTATTTCCAGCCCATTTGGTAAAGCCCATTGTGATGTATTTTTGGCCCATTTGGTAAGGCCCATTGTGATGTATTTCTGACCCATTTGGTAAGGCCCATTATGATGTATTTCTGGCCCATTTGCTAGGCCCATTGTGATGTATTTCTGGCCCATTTGGTAAGGCCCATTGTGATGTATTTTTGACCCATTTGGTAAGGCCCATTATGATATATTTTTGGCCCATTTGGTAAGGCACATTATGATGTATTTCCGGCCCACTTAGTAAGGCCCATTCTGATGTATTTCCGACCCATTTGGTAAGGCCCATTATGATGTATTTTCGGCCTATTTGGTAAGGCCCATTTTAATGAATTTCCATCCCATTTGCTAAGGCCCATTGTCATGTATTTCTGACTCATTTGATAAGGCCCATTATGATGAATTTCCAGGCCATTTAGTAAGGCCCATTGTGATGTATTTTTGACCCATTTGGTAAGGCCCATTATGATGTATTTCCAACTCATTTGGTAAGCCTAATGTGATGTATGTAAGGCCCGTATGGCGAGGCCCGATGTGGTGTATATGTGGCCCTTCAATGAGGCCCATTGCAATGTATATTAGCCCTTTGTGCGAGGCCTTGGGCCCACTATATTTTTGGTTTTATGTGGACCATTCCTTGGGAGCAATGTTGGTTAAATGTCCACATTGGTGGGCAATGATGGTTAAATGTCCCCATTGTGACCTTCCCTTAGACCTTTTGTTAGGCCGATTCCGATTGTCGAGGCCGATTCCGATTATCGAGGTCAATTGTTGAGACTGATTTCGATTGTCGAGGCTGATTGTCGATGCCGATTATCGATACCGATTATGAGTATGTGATAGTATAGCATAACGATACATGCCCATACGCATCATCTGCATGTTTGTTATGAGATGTGGTTAGTCATTGCATATGCTATAGGGTAGGTTGTTTATGGGACTCCCTAATAGGTGGAGTTGCCCCACATGAGCGCGCGGTATGCGCAGGATTGATGCATGGATGGACTATGTGACTCATGCATCTCACATTTTGGGATATAACCATCATACGCCCTAGTGACATTAAGGTCGTAGCCTCCACTAACATATTGTGGATGGCTAAATGGGACACCAGAAATCTGTTACTAGCATCGGGCTGCTATAGATGGCCCTAGGTGAAAATTCCTAAACCCTCTTGGTACAAGAGGACAGTCCAACGTCTAGACCGAGTGAATTACATGAGCGCCTGAGTGCCGAATACCAGTAGGCCGTATCTCCCACTGTGTCATGGTCAGTTGGAAGGGGGTGTAGCCTTATCCACCCGATTCGTAGTGGGCAAAACTAGGCTGAGTTTGATCAGCTCATAAATGGGTCTGCTATTGATGTTTTGGGTTGGTATTGGCTGACTACTAGCCAAGCGGATAGTGAGGTCTTCCACTCACATGGTTGCGGGCAATGGGGCAGCATTCTGGTTTGGAGTGTACTAGACCCCGGTGATGATCCCAGAGATATACGGTACTGATATGTAGACTTATTAAGTAGGAGGTGCATACTCATTCATTCATTCATTTACTATTCACTCGGGCTGGTGGTGCGCATCTATTTATTACGTGTACCTTTGCAATGGTCAGGATTTTAGTTGGGGCTCGCAAATAACTTGAGATTAGGACTTTACCACATTGAGTCTGACTATCCAAATTTAAGTATGGGACTGGTTTGGATAGAAGTCCCTTGTGGTGGACCTGTAACCTGCGATACTACGTACTATCATCCTGTCTTCACACTCCGGCTTGGTCATTTCATTCACATCGCATATTGCATCCTCAACACATTGCATTTGGTTTACTGTGCTTCTGTATTGCATAAATAATTAAGGTTGACGGTATTCGTGGACGGTATCTGATATTTGGCTTATTATGTCTCCCCATTACATAGCTGATCTACATTACTTCCTCAGTATATGATATTGGTTTATTATGTTTTTAGATCACATAACCTGGATAAGGTTGATGGTACTTATGGGCTTATCAGCATGTTTTTGCATTACTCTGATATCTTATGATTTATTAACTTGCCAGTATTTCTAATAGGATTTATGGAATCGTCAATATTCCCAATGTTATATGATTTATGACATTGTTTTGTATACTTAACACTTATCTTGTGCACACACTTTCACCACCCTCTAAGCTTTCTATGAGCTTATGTATGATAGATGTGTGCAAGTGGCATTAGGTCACAATAGCAATGAGCATGGAGCGTGCAGCTATCTTCTAGAGCTTTGATTTTCGACATATGTATTTCCCTTTTAGAATTGTATTCAAATGTATATATTAGTAGATATGTTATGATGATATTGCCTTTGTGATTTGGGTAAACTTGTGGTTATGCTTCTTACAAGATAAATGTATGTTAGAAAATCCTCCTTGTAGGATCCCATGATCAAAATCTGGCGTATATGCATTGGGAGCCGAGAATGAGGTATTACATAGGCTATTGGTACCAGATTCAGTGATCAAGAATTTTATAGTTATGCTTCTTACGAGATAAATGTACGTTGAAAAATCCTCCTTGTAGGATCCTATAATCAGAATCTGGCGTATGGGTGTTGGGAGCTGAGAATGGGGTACTACGAAGGCTGTCGGTACCAGATTCGATGATTGAAATTTTGTGAGCCTGGTTTCTAAGTTTAGGGCGTGACACCCGTTGACCAGGTTGACTCGGAAGGGCGCAGAGTTTGTGTAGAGTGACGCATGTGAGCAGGCATTTGCAGAGGTGATGGACCATCTAGCGTCCGCACCAGTCCTCACTCTTCCCTCTAGGAGTGATGGATTCGTGATTTTTACCGATGCCTCGCATATTAGTTTGGATGCTGTCCTGTGCAGCACAGGAAACTGGTGGCCTTCGCGTCTCGCTAGCTCGAGGTCCATGAGTAAAACTATCCCACGCGTGATTTAGAGTTGGTTGTAGTTATCTTCGCACTGAAGGTGTGGAGGCACTATCTTTATGGGGTCATGTTCGAGCTTTTCTCCGACCACAAGAGCCTGAAGTATCTCTTCCCCCAGTCTGAGTTGAAGATGAGGCAGAGACGCTGGATAAAGCTCCTGAAGGACTACGATTTTGATCTTCAGTACCACCCTGACAAGGCAAACATGGTGGCAGATGCTCTTAGCCATCAGCCACAGGCCTGGTGGCACATATAATGGTCTAGGAGTGGAGGATGCTTGAGGATATAGCAGAGTATGACTTCGAGTTTGGTCTGCAGTTTTCTATTATTCAGTTATCGAGCTTGTCGATTCAACCCTCTCTTATCGTAAGGGTGATCGAGGCTTGACAGATGGACGAGTCATTATAGGGTTACCAAGCAGATGCTACATCCGAGGAACATGCAGATTGGCAGATTAGTTCTAATGACAGACTTCATTTCAGAGGTCGATTTTATGTCCAAGATGTTCCAGAGTTGTGTAGAGATTTAATTTCTGAGGCACATAGATTGAGATTTACTATCCACCTAACCTCTGTGAAGATGTATCACGACATGAGGAGGCAATATTTTTGGGCAAGGATGAAGTGCCAGATTGTCAGTTTTGTGGCCGAGTGTGACACGTGCCAGCATGTTAAGGCCGATCATCAAAGACCCCAGGTCTATTGCAGCAAGTGAGTGTCCTATTATGTAAGCGGGAGCACCTATCCATCGAGCTTGCCGGGTTTCAGTGCGATCACGACGCCATATGGGTTGTCGTCGATCGTCTGACGAAGTCGGCATATTTTCTTACGATTCATGCGACCTGACCCTTAGAACATCTTGTGAGGATATTCATTGAAGAGAATGTGAGACCGCATGGCGTTCTAGTCTCAATCGTTTTTGACCGAGAACCAATGTCATGCCCCAAACTCGGAAACCGGGCTTCAACAGAATTCCCGATTGCAGAATCCAGTGCCGACAGCCTCCGTAGTACCCCATTCTCGTCTCCTAGTGCCGATACACCAAATTCCAATCCTGAGATACTACAAGGAGGATTTTTCAATGTACATTTATCTCGTGAGAAGCATTACCACAAGTTTACCCAAATCACAAAGGCAACATCTCATCACATATCTACTAATATAAATAGTTGAATATAGTGCTGAAAGGAAAATACATATGTTGAAAATAAAAGCTCTAGAGGACAGTTGCATGCTCCAAGCTCAACGCTACGGTGACCTAATGCCACCTGCATGTATCTTGCATGCATAAAATTATAGAAAGCTTAGAGGGTGGTGTAAGTGTGTGCGCAAGGTAAGTGTCAATTATGCATTATCAGAGCAATGCGGAAATATACTGGTAAGTCCATAAATACTATTAGCCTTATCCAGGCTATGCGATGAAAAAATATAATAAGCCAATAGCATATACTGAGGGAGTAATGTAAATCAGTTATGCAATATGGAGACATAAGAAGTTAAATATCATATACTGAGGATGCAATACAATATGCAAATCTTAACGAGTCCATGAATACTGTCAACCTTATTCGGGCTATGTAATACAGGAGCATAGTAAACCAAATGATATGTGCTAAAGATGCAATGTAATATGTGGTGCGAATGAAATGACCAAGCTTGAGTTTGAAGTCGGGATGATAGTATGTAGTATCGCAGGCTACAGGGTCCATCATAAGGGACTTTTATCCAAACTAGTCCCATACCTAAATTTAGATAGATAAACTCAATGTGGTAAACTCCTGATCTCAGGTTGGTGGTGCGCCCTAACCAAAATTCTGGCCATTGCAAAGGTACACATAATAAATAGTTACACACCACTAACCCAAGTGGATAGTGTATGAATAAATGAATGAGTAAAATTTTGAGTATGCAACTCCTGCTCAATAAGTCCATATATCAGTACCGTACATCTTTGTGATCATCACTGGGGTCTATTACACTCTACGTCAGCTTACCGCCCATATCCAAACGCACAACTGGGCATGTGAAAGAGACCTCACTATCCACCTGCTAATATCAGGGCCAACTCATCGATATCGGACCCATTCCTTAAGCTGGTCAAACTCAACCTAGATATTTCCCCCTCACTTAAGCAGGAAAGGTCACACCTCCTCTTAACCAACCACGATACAGTGAGAGACGCGGCCTACTACTATATGACCCTTGTGCGCTATATATGTCCACTTGGTCTAGATGTTGGGGTGTCCCCTGGCCTTGGGTGTTTAGGGATTTTCACCCAAGGACATCTATCACTCTCGTATGCTAGAACTAAACATTTTCGGTGCCCCATCTGTCTATCCATGACATGCCTATGGAGGCCACGACCATAATGTCGCTAGGGCATACGGTGGTCATTCACAAAATTCGAGATGCATTAGTAATCCCATCTAATCATGCATCAAACCTGCGCATACCACGCGCTCATGTGGGGCAGCTCCGTCTCTCAGGGAGTTCCATAATAATCTACCCAATGGTATATGCTATGAAAAATCACTCCTCATATCAAACATACATATGATGTGCATGGGCATGGATCGTGGAGTTATACTAAGCATCTTATATGATGATGATGTGCTCTCCTCATGTTAAGGATGGACCTAGACGGCCTTCTCACATCAAGAATGGGCCTAACGAGGCCTAAGAAAAGGTCACAATGTGGACATTTAACCATCACTGCCCGTCAATGTGGACATTCAACCAACATTGCTCACAAGGAGTGGCCCTCATAGGGCTAAACATGTAGTGGGGCCCATGACCTCACATAGAACGTAATGGGCCTCACATATCACAATGGGCCGCATCACATGGGCTTTATACACATCAAGTAGGTCGCATCGCATGGGCCACATATACATCACATCAAGCCTCATCATATAGGCCTCACATACATCACACTGGGCCTTATCGTATGGGCCTCACATATCACAATGGGCCTGGTCGTATGGCCTCATATACATCAAGTGGGCCGCATCGCATGGGCCTCATATACAACACATTGGGCCTCACACAAGGGCCTCAACTACATCATATTGTGCCTCACACAAGGGCCTTAAATACATTATAATAGGCCACATCCATGGGCCTCAAATACATTATAACGGGCCTTATCACATGGGCCTCATACATGTCACAATGAGCCTTACACAAGGGTCTCATATACATCACAATAGACCTCATATACATCACCATGGGCGCATCACATGGATTTCATATACAACAGATTGGGCCTCATATACGATACATTGGGCCTCACTCATGGGCCGCATTTACATCACTATGAGCCTCGGCACATGGGCCATAATTACATCATATTGGACCTCATTAGATGGGCCTCATCATATTTATAGTGGGCCTGATGGGGCAGCCCATGGTCCAACAACACACACGGGTAACATGAATATACATCAAGGTGGCAATACACATATAGCAATTAGGCCTGCTGCTCCAAATGGGCCCACCAGATGAACAACTTAGATGTACAACATATATATCAAGGGGGACACACGTTCAGTGGACTGGATGGCGTGGATTTAAAATGCTTATATCACGGTGGGTCCCCACGTCCAAATGGACAGTGCACTCAAAACACATATATCACGATGGGGCCCACCATCATATGGACAATGTGAATAAAAAAATACCACATGGTGGGGCCCACAGAACTGCTGACATCAATCCAGTAGCTATATAGCTGGGCCGCTAGCTCCAACGAATGGATTGATGGTTTGGATATAGAATATATTCATCGAGGGCCCCACCTATCACCATCTAGGTGGACGGCTGGATTAAACACCCACATCATGTGGGGTCCACGCAGATGGACGGCTAGAATAAAACCCATACATTGTGGTGGAGTCCACATGTCCCACATGGATTGGATGGTTGGGATAAAACCCATACATTACAGCAGGTCCCATCGTTCGGGGGGTCTGAACGGTGTGGATTTAAAACACATGCATCACGTGTGCGTTACACACAGGTGAACAGTTTGGATATAAAACATACCTCATGATCAGGGCCCACAGGACTGCTAACATGAATGCATCAGTAGCTGCATGCTACATAGGACCCATAATAGATGGACGGTCTGGATTTCATGCACATGGCATGTGGGACCCACAGAACTTGTTGACGTAATTTACAACATCTATATAGCTATGTGAGGCACACTAGCTAATCCGTTCACAACAGATATATATATATATTTATATATTATTTTAAAGTTGAAAGGAATGGATAGGTATGGGTGTTGTTGACTTTTGGGTGAGAGAGGGATGGGTGTTGTACTTAATTGATTGATGGGATTGATTTAATAGATTAAAGAGATTCTTTTCTCAGGATTATAATAAGGATCATTTTCTCAAAATAAATGCGAGCCCACAACTCCTGGCCTAGGTAGTGCATCGGTGGACAAGACGCGGCGACGGCGCAGTCGCAAGGGTACAAGTCTAAGGTCAAGTCGACTTAGATCGGCAGGATGCGACTTATGGTCGTGCACAAATTCTACCTACGCATCGTGGGTCACTGAAATTCATCTGGGAGGACCAGGAAGTCTAAGAAATGGCACGGATTAGGATACGGGCCTTACAGCTCTCCCCTCCTAATAAAAATTTCATCCTCGAAATTTAAACCACAACACAACCAGTATATAACTCACTAAGGGAGGGAAATCCTATCATTATAGATATAATCAGAATACAACATACCAACATAATCAAACACCTAAGAGATGAGGATAATGCCCACGAATCTCAGCCTCTTTCTCCCAAGATGCTTCATCTACACTATGATGACCTCACAGCTCCATGGATCCTGATCAGAAATGATCGAGACTAGAATACTATGCAGCCTCACAATCTTAATGGTAGGGAGCTATATTAGAAAGTTTCTTAGTTATTCGAACTCAAGGATCTAATTATTATAAGTTCTCAACAATCATAAAGTATAGGGTAGCTATCAGCAGATATGTGATGTTATCCTCAGGTATTCTCAAGTTATGCACTAATATTAACTTCTGTCACGCCTCAAACTTGGAAATCGGGTTCAAACGGAATTCCCGATCACCAAATCCGGCGCTGAAAGCCTCCATACTACCCCATTCTTGGCACTCAACACCCATACGCCAGATTTCGATCATGGGATCCCACGAGGAGGATTTTCCAACATACATTTATCTTGTAAGAAGCATAACCACAAGTTTACCCAAATAAAAAAGGCAACATCATCATCACATATCCACTAATATAAACAATTAAATACAATGCTGAAAGGGAAATAAATGCATCGAAGATCAAAGCTCTAGAAGATAGCTGCACACTCTAAGCTTAACATTGCTGCGACCTAATGCCACCTGCATGCATCTATTGTGAATAAGCTTATAGAAAGCTTAGAGGTTGGTGTAAGTGTGTGTGTAAGGTAAGTACCAAGTATGCAATGTCAAAGTAATGCAGAAACATACTGGTAAGTCCATAAATACCATCAACCTTATCCAGGATATGCGATATAAAAGCATAATAAGCCAGTAGCATATACTAAGGAAGTAATGTAGATTAGCTATGTAATGTGGAGACATAGTAAGCCAAATATCATATACTGAGGATACAATATAATATGCAAATCGTGACGAGTCCACGAATGCCGTTAACCTTATTTAAGCTATACAATATAGAAGCATAGTAAATTAAATGCTATGTGCTGAAGATGCAATGCAATATGTAGTGCGAATGAAATGACCAAGTTAGAGTGTGAAGTCGAGATGATAGTACATAGTATCGTAAGCTATGGGGTCCATCACAAGGGACTTCTAACCAAACCAATCCCATACCTAAATTTGAATAGATGACTTAATGTGGTGAACTCCTCATCTCGGGTTAGTCACGCACCCCAACTGAATTCCTGGCCATTACGATGGTACACATAACAAATAGTTGTGCACCACCAGCCGGAGTAGATAGTGAATGAATAAATGAATGAGTAAAATATTGAGTATGCATCTCCTGCTCAATAAGTCCATATATTAGTACTGTACATCTTTGGGATCATCACCGAGGTCTAGTACACTCTACGTCAGCTTGTCGCCCCTATCCGAGCACATAATTAGGTAAGTGGAAGAGACCTCACTATCCGCCTACCAATATCGAGCCCAGCTCGTCGATAGTAGACCCATTCCTCAAGCTGGTCAAACTCAACCTAGATATTTCCCCCTCACTCAGGTGGGTAAGGTCACACACCTTCCCAACTGACTACGACATAGTGAGAGAGGCGCCTACTGGTATACGACCCTCATACGCTCATACATATTCACTTGGCCTAGACATTGGGGCCTCTCATGGACTCGAGGGTTTAGGGCTTTTCATCTAGCGACATTTATCGCGCCCGTATGCTAGAACCAAACATTTCTGGTGTCCTATCTGACCATCCATGACATGCCTATGGAGGCCACGACCCTAATGTCAATAGGGTGTATGGTGGTCATATCACAAAATGCGAGATGCATGAGTCATACCATCTAGTCATGCATCAAACTTACGCATACCGCGTGCTCATGTACGGTAACTTCGTCTCTCAGGGAGTCCCATAATAATCCACTTAATGGTATGTGCTATGATCAACCACTCCTCATATTAAGTATACATATGATGCATGTGGGCATAGATCGTGGAGATATACTAAGCATGTTATATGATGATGATGTGCTCTCCTCATATCAAGGATGGACCTAGACGGCCTTCTCATATCAAGAATGGGCCTAATGAGGCCTAAGGGAAGGTCACAATGTGGACATTTAACCAACATTGTCCATCAATGTGGACATTCAACCAACATTGCTCCCAAGGAGTGGCCCTCATAGGGCCGAGCATATAGTGGGGCCCATTGCCTCACATAAGGGCCTCACATACGACATAATGGGCCTCACATATCACAATGGGCTGCATCACATGGGCCTCATAAACATCAAGTCGGGTGCATCGCATGGGCCACATATACATCACATCGTGCCTCATCACATAGGCCTCACATACATCAACTACACCTCACATATCACAATGGGCCGCATTAAATGGGCCCCACGCATGGGTCACATATACATCACATCAGACCTCATCATATAGGCCTCACATACATCACATTGGGCCTCACATATCACAATGGGTCGCATCGCATGGTCTCATATACATCAAGTGGGCCGCATCACATGAGCCTCATATACAACACATTAGGCCTCACACAAGGGCCTCATGTACATCACATTGGGCTTAACACAAGGGCCTTAAATACATTATGATGGGCCACATCCATAGGCCTCAAACACATCATAACGGGCCTTACACATGGGCATACATGTCATAATGGGCCTTACACAAGGGTCTCATACACATCATAATGGACCTCATATACATCACCATAGGCCGCAGCTCATGGGCTTCATATATAACACATCGGGCCTCATCATGTGGGCCTCATATACAACACATTGGGCCTCACTCATGGGCCGCATGTACATCACTATGTGCCTTGACACATGGGCAATAATTACATCACATCGAGCCTCATTAGATGGGCCTCATTACATTTATAGTGGGCCTGATAGGGCATCCCATGGTCCAACAAAATAGATGGGTAACATCAATATACATCAAGATGGCCCTACACATATAGTCGGTGGGCTTGCTCCTCCAAATGGGCCCACCAGATGAATAGCTTGGATGTACAACATATATATCAAGGGGGCTGCATGTCCAACGGACTGGACAGTGTGGATTTGAAACACTTATATCACAGTGGGTCCCCACGTCCAAATGGACAGTGCACGAAAAATGCATATATCATGGTGGGGCCCACCGTCATATGGACGATGTGAAGCAAAACACGTACCACACGGTGAGGCCCACAGAATTGATGATGTCAATCCAGCAACTATATAGCTGGGCTACTGGCTCTAGCGAATGGATGGACAGTTTGGATATAGAATACATTCATCAAGGAGGACCTCACCCATCACCGTCCAGGTGGACGGTTGGATAAAACACTCACATCATGTGGGGCCCACGCAGATGGATGACTAGAATAAAACCCATATATTGTGGTGGAGTCCACATGTCTCACATGGATTGGATGATTGGGATCAAACCAATACATTACAACGGGTCCCACCATCCAGGGGGTCTGGACAGTGTGGATTTAAAACACATGCATCACGTGTAGGTTACACACAGGTGAACGGTTTGGATATAAAACATACCTCATGATCAGGGCCCACAGGACTACTGACGTGAATGTTGCAATAGCTGCATGCTGTGTTGGATCCATAATAGATGGATGGTCTGGATTTCATGAACATGGCATGTGGGCCCCATAGAACTTGCTGACATAATTTACAACAGCTATATAGCTGTGTGAGGTACACTAGCCAATCCGTTCACAACAGGTGTGTGTGTCTGTGTATTATTTTAAAGTTGAATCAGCTCTAGCATCCAGGCCCTAGACGGACGGCCTGGATGCAAGATACACATCACGGTGGGGCATGGTGTGCATTTAACACATATCACGATGGGTTTTCATAGACGGCGTGGACCTCACACACACATTAAGGTGGCCCCACGTCCAAGCAATTGACTGTGGGGATAGAACATATACATCAAGGTCAATCCCATCGTCTAGGGACTGGATGGTGGTGGGTGCAACACTACAACAAGGTGGGTCCCATGTGCTAGATGCAACACGTGCTCAAGGTGGACCCCACGTTATGGATCAAGCAGCTATTTGTATTTCCCCTCATCCAACGTCCAAGATGGATGGCATTGATGAAACACAGGCCAGGGCCCCATCATCCAAAGCAATGGATGGTTGGATGATATGAATGAACAACATACATCAGGTGGGACCAGACGACTTGTACGACGTGGATCAAGTGGACCACACCACATCACAAGAGAGAGAGAGAGACGGTACAGAGGAGGGACCCCACCACTATGGGCCCTTCTTTACTAGAACACAAATATCAAAATGGGTGGGCCTTACATCAAAATCAAGATCTAATGCTATGAACACCCATCGATTTCACTCCTTCTTGGCTCCTTGATCTCCCAAGCTCAACCTTTAATGGTGGAAAATGAGGATTGAAGGGTTGGATTGGGAGGTTTGGAGGTAGGAAGTGGAGTACAAACTTGGTTATCCTTAGAGCTCCATCTCCATGGACGGTCCTCTCTCCTGGTTGATTGGGTAGAGAATGAGAAAGAGAGGATGGGTTGTAAGGGAGATGGATAGAGGGTATGTGTTTTCTTGACTTTTGACAAGAAATAAATGGCTAGGTATGGGTGTTGTTGACTTTTAGGTGAGAGAGGGATGGGTGTTCTACTTGATTGATTGATGAGATTGATTTGATGGGTTGAAGAGATTCTCTTCTCGGGATTGCAATGCATGGCGTTTTCATGAAATAAACGCGAGCTCGCAACTCCTGGACTAGGTATCGCATCGGTGCGCAAGATGCGGCGTTAGAACCACAACGATGGCATAGTCGCAAGGGTACAAGTCTTGAGTCGAGTCAACTCAGATCGATAAGATGTGATCTAAGGTCGCACGCAAATGCTACCTACACGTAGTGGGTCGCCAGAATTCGACCGCGATGACTGCAGAAGTCTAAAGAATGGCACACACTAGGTTATGGACCTTACACCTGTGGTTCACATCTCAGTTTTTGAGGAGCTTTCTAAGAGCGATGGGGTCTGTATTACAGGTCAACACTGCGTATCATCCGCAGACCGATGGATAAATCGAGAGGGTCAACTAGATCCTTGAGGATATGCTTTGGGCTTGCATGATTGACATCTGGGGAATATGGGATGAGCATTGGCGCCTAGCTAAGTTCGCATACAATAACAACCGTTAGGTGACCATTATCATGACTCCTTTCGAGGTATTATATAATAGATCATGCAAATCATTGAGTTGTTGGACTGAGGTTGGGGAGCAGCGTCTACTAGGTCCCGAGCTTGTGGAGCAAACATCTGAGGCCATCGATATCACAAGCAAAGGATGCGCACAGTTTAGAGCCGACAAAAGAGTTTTTCTAATCATCGGCATCGTCCTTTGAAGATTGTAATTGGGGACCATGTGTATCTCAAGGTCTCACCCATGAAGGGTGTGGGTCATTTTGGAGCGAAGGGCAAGCTTGCTCTGAGATTTGTTAGACCTTTCGAAATCATTGGGTGTGTTGGCGCGATGGCCTATTGGCTTACCTTGTCTTCTCAGTTGTCTGGCATCCACAACATTTTTCATGTCTCTATGTTGAGGAAGTGTGGGTTAGACATCGTTCCTGTTATTGATTAACAATGAGAACGCTTCTTATATTGAGCAGCCAGTTCTTATCCTTGATCGGAAGAAGCAGGTCCCCCGGATTAAGGTCATTCCCTCGGTGAAGGTGCAGTGGGATCATCATAACATAGATGAGGCATCTTGGGAGCGCGAGGTTAAGATTCGAGAGCGTTATCCCCATCTCTTTGATGATTGATTATATGTTGTCCCTTACATATTGTCTCTGATTTTATATGATGATGCTATTTTCCTCTTTCCTTATGAGTTATGTCTAGTTGTGATATTAATGTAAATTTTGAGGATGAAATTTTATTAGGAGGGGAGAGCTATAAGGCATGTATCTTAGTCCGTACCATTCCTCAAACTTCCCTGATCCTCCTTGTCGAATTCTGGCGACTTGTGACCTGTAATCGGTGTTTACGCACGACCATAAGTTGCATCCCATGTATCTAAGTCGACTCGACTCGATACTTGTATTCTGCGACTGCGCCGTCGTAATGGTTCCAACACTGTGTCTTGCTTACCAATGTGTAAGTGTTATGGTTTCTAGCTCCTATAATTGTCAAAATTTGTAGTGTCAAAACATCTTGAAATTTGTGTCTTATCCAGCGCATCGTTATATTCAAGATAGTGTGAGATCAATGTTCCTTACTTTAAGAACTTCAAAAGTAAGATTACATGTTCATGTTCAAGTATAACATCAAGTGTGAATTCAGTGTTTCAAGATTCATAGTTAAAGCTTCAAGTCAAGACAAAGGTCCTATACTTTGAACCTCAAGCTCAAGCTTTAATGTTAGTCAAATTCAAGCTTCAAAAGGTCTCAAGTTCAAGCTTTTATATATATCAAGATCTTAAGCTTTGTGAACTTCAAAGACATTTATCAACCGAAGGAAAAGAAGTTTCAATGTTCATACATTATATATAAGGTGTGAATGACCCTAAATTGACCATAGGATAGGTCATTTTGAATACATAATTTAAATTAGATTGTTTTATAAGTGCATAGACTATTTCTCAACTAGTCTTGTTCTATGTTTGACTAATCCTAGCACTAGCTTGACCAGTCTAAGAATTCCTCGACCAATCCTAAGTTTGTTACTGATTTTCAGGAATTTTTATTAAAGCCTCGACCAGTCTTGGAGACTGCTCGACCAGTCGTATGAATAGTGCTCGACCTGTGATCGACCAGTCCTGCAGGCTCAACTTAAAGTACAAAAACTAAATTGGGTTCCACACAAGTAGATGTGGACAGGACTTGACCAGTCGTGGAGGCCACTTGACTGGTCAATCAAACCCTACGACCAGTCATGGAACGACCTTATCTTATCGTGCCTAAATTTTAAAAGGTTGTTGATCCTACGACCAGTCATGCCGACCTCAGGACCAGTCGAGAGTGCGATTTCCTTACTTATAAATAGAGCACGAATTTTAGAGTTTGGTATTTAATTCTAGCTAAATCAATGTGCCACTGTGAGAGATAAGTTAGTGATATTCTTAAGCTATTTAGTGCTCATTATATATTCTCTTTAATTAGCTTTCTCTATATTTGATTTTATATTTTACATTCCAATTTTATTTGAAAGAGGGATTAAAGTATTCCCATTTCTTGGAATCAAAATCAAATCAAGCTAACCCAAGGTGATTTTATTTAAAATTATTCTAGAACCTAGAACCATTTCACAAGTGAGTGTGGACATTGAACTTCTACTCCGATTTGGTTCTTCCGGGTTGCATCAAAAGGAGAATATCCAGGTATTTTATAGCTTTGTAAATTCTTTTTTTTTTTGGTTTCATAGAGATTGTGCTAAGAAAATCTCTATTTTGGTTTGTCTAAGGTGATCTAGAAAACTCATAGTGTGAGGTTTTTGAATTGTGTAAGCCCACTTGAAAGACACAATTGTATGGGTTTTAGGTGAACCTTGAAAAACCTATTTTTATAGTGAACGCTAATATCCACTGTGTGAGTATATTAGGAGTGGAGTAGTTGTATGGTTGTTGTTTAACAGTTGGTGTACACACAAGCGAACCACTATAATTCTTTGTGTTTGGTGGATTTGTGGTTTATTTTCTTTATCTTTTGTGAATTAAGATTGTGGGATGTATTTGTGGATGTGAATGTTGTAATCATTACATTTCAGCATTGTGTGGTGAATGTTGTAATAGATTAGTTTCTATTTATTTCATATCCTCTTTTGTTTGAGTTTTTGATACTCACCTACGTTCCAGTATGGTTGTCCTGCCATAAGCCATTGGTATCTGGTGCTAGGTTGTCCTTAGAACCAAGTTTGTATCAACCTCTCAATACTAGAGTTTTTAGGTTGTTTTACATTTCTGCATTGTGGATTGTTTAAGTGTTATCTTTATTTAATTGTTTAAATTTCGCTGGTAATTTCTTAAAATTTGGCATAATCTTATTCACCCCCCCTCCCTCTAGGACTTAATAGCTCGGCCTTTTCAAGTGGTATCAGAGCCTAATAGCTCGTTTGAATTGTTCTTTCTTTTGAATTAATTTCCTAAGCTAATCGATCTAAGCTTTGTAAGATGTCAAATTTTAATAGCATTTCAGTCACTAGGCCGCCACCATTTGATGGCTCCAACTATGCCTATTGGAAAGCCAGAATGAGGATTTTCTTAAAATCCATGGATGAGAACGTGTGGCAAGACACAGTGACTGAATGGACCACACCTACCACTGAAGTAATTGATATCGATGGATCCAAATCTATGAAAGTCACACCTTATTTTTCTTGGACCACTCTTCAGAAAAATAAGAGTAGTGCCAATGCAATGGCTTTAAATGCCATAACTTGCGCACTATTACCAGATAACTTCAAAAGAATTATATCCTGTGATACTGCGAAGCAAGCCTGGGATATTTTAGAAATGACACACGAGGGAACAACAATCGTCAAGAAATCTTAAGTCCAAATCCTCGCAACCAAATTTGAGGAAATATGTATTCAAGAAAATGAAACCTTCATGGACTTCTATACAAGATTGAATGACATTGTGAACTCTATATGAGGTCTCGATGGTAAAATCTAAGAAATTAAAGTCTGTGCAAAGATACTATGCTCACTACCTGAACGGTTCAATTTAAAGGTGACAGCGATCTAAGAACTTTGTGATATGGATAATATGAGGGTAAAAGAATTAGTTGGTTCCTTACAGACTTATGAGTTAACTTTTAAAGCTCTTAAAGGTAAATCTATTGCTCTTAAATCTTCTAAATGTATTTCTCAACAAAATAATAGTAATTCTGATTTAGAAAATTCTGAAGATGATATGACCCTTTTAGCTAAAAAGTTTTATAAGATCTTCAAAAGTAAAAAGAGGGTTGATATTCAAAAACCTAATGAAAAGAAAAGATATAAATCTAAAACTTGGAAATCTTTAAAAGACAGTCAATGTTACAATTGCCATGAATATGGGCATTTAGCGAACAAGTGTCCTAAAAAGGACAAACCTAAAAAAGAAAGTTATGTTGACTACTTGGGATGAATCTTCTGTCTCTAAAGCCTCTTCTGAATCTGGGATGAATCTTCTATCTCTAAAGCCTCTTCTGAATCAGAAGATTCTGAAACCAAGTCGGGTAATGAAGTTAAAGCCCTTATGACTCTAGCCAAGTTCACTTTTTCAGATCATGATGATTCAATTAATGAAGAAAATCTGAATAGTGATCATGAAAATGTAGAAGATCTTCAAGATGCTTATAATGCCCTTTATAAGGAGAGTTGTAAAATTGCTGTTAAACTTAAACTTATGAAAGAGAAGTTTTCAAAACTTTAAGAAAATTTTGATTCTCTTGTTTTAGAAAAATCTCACATTTCAAACTGTTTTAAAAAAACTAAGTGCGAGTGAGATTTCAAAAACTCCCAAGTTGAAAGCTTAAAATCTGAAAATGAAAAGCTAAAACTTGAAGTCTCTTCACTTTTGAGTTTAAAGGACACATGGAAGTATGCCCAAGGTGATCCTAAGTTAGAAAAACTATTATCCGGATCTAGAAAATGTGGTGACCAATCTGGATTGGGCTACGACAAAAGTATTCCTCCCAAACATAAGAATACTCCTCCTAAGTTTGTGAAAGGAGAGTCTTCAAACTCAAAAGGGAAAAGTTTAAATCAAAATTATCCTAAAAATGCTAAAACTTTTCAATCCTTAAAACATAAAAGCAACCATATCAACTATAAAAATCAGAATTATAATCCTTTAGCTAAGAAAATTGTTGACTTACTTAAGGAGATGTTAAAATCTAACTTAGTGGGTCGATCTTATAACAACTACAAACATAAGAAGACCAACTATACTCCTAAACCCACTAATGAAATGGGTTCCTGAGGTTACTTGCTTGGTTTCCCACACTACTTTCAAAGTTACAGGCCATTCAAAGTGGTACCTAGACAGTGGATGCTCCAGGCACATGACTGGTGACAAAGGTTTCTTCACCAATCTTAAAGATATGATTGATGGTTCAATCACATTCGATGATGGTAGCAACTGCAGGATTGTTGGCCAAGGTATATTTTAACTCTCTATCCTCCCTTTATTTGAGAATGTTTTATATGTAGAAGGGTTAAAACACAACTTATTAAGCATTTCTGAAATGTGCGATAATAATTGTAGCGTAAAATTTACTAACCTAGGGTGTGAAATTTTAAATAAAAATGGTTCTGTAATATTAACCAGTCGTAGAACTTCTGAAAACTGCTACATTGTAAGTGATTCAAGCTCATCTAAATTATCATGTTACATGGTCCATACCGATGAGACCTAGTTATGGCATAAACGTCATGGACATGTACACTACCACAACTTATATAGATTGAGCAAAAGAGAGTTAGTAAGCGGCTTACCCAAGATACAAAAAATAGATAAAATATGTGGGAAATGATAGATTGGCAAACAAACTAGGAGTTCTCACAAAAAAGTGGACTCTAATGCCACATCTAAACCGCTCAACTCCATATGGATCTTTTTGGACCAACTAGAATGGAGAGTCAAGGTGGTGAGAAGTACATATTGGTAATTGTTGATGAGTTTACCAAATATACTTCGGTAGTCTTCTTAAGAGACAAATCCGAAACTCCCGATGAAGTAAAGAGAGTACTTAGACATATCCAAACTGTAAAAGAGTCTCAAGTCTGTAAGATCCATAGTGATTATTGATCAGAATTTGAAAATAGTGGTTTTGAGAAGTTTTGCAGTGATCAAGGAATATCACATGAATTCTCTGCACCCAAAACACCACAACAAAATGATATAGTAGAAAGAAAAAATAGAGTACTTCAAGACATGGATAATGTAATGTTAAATAGTATGAAGCTCCCTAAAAAATCTTTGGGCTGAAGCCGTAAATACTGCGTGTTATATAATTAACCGTGTTCATGCTAGAAAATCAAATAGTAAAACGGCTTATGAAATGTGGTTTGGTAAGAAGCCTACTGTCAAATACTTTCGAGTTTTTGGCAACAAGCGCTACATTTTACGTGACTGAGAAAATCTAGGTAAGTTTGACACTAAAAGTGATGAAGAAATATTTTTAAGGTGTGCTCTGATAGTCAAGCATATTGGGTTTTTAATAAGAGGACTGGTGTAATTTAAGAGTCCATTAATGTGGTTATTGACAATCACTTGAATACATTTGTCTAAGGTTTAGAAAATGATGAAGTACTTCCAATTAATAAACCAGATACTTCATCAAGTCAAAATAACTCTGAACTAAGGACTGTTAAAGATCATCCAACTAATCAGATTCTTGAAAACCCTCTCACTGGTGTGCGCACTCTTAGACAACTAGAAGATATGTGTAATTATGTGTGCTTTACATCTCAGAAAGAACCGACTAACTAAAAGAAGCTCTTACAGACGAAAACTAGATAGTTGTGATGCAAGAAGAGCTTAATCAATTTGTTAGAAATGATGTTTGGTACTTAGTTTCAAGACCTAAAGATAAACACATTATCGAAAGTAAGTGGATTTTTAAAAATAAGTCTGATGAAGTTGGTAATATCATTAGAAATAAGGCTGGGCTGGTTGAACAAGGGTACACTCAAATTAAAGGCATCGATTATGATGAGACCTTTGCCCCAGTAGCTTGTCTTGAATCAATCCGACTATTTATATCCATCACTTGCTTTAGAAAGTTCAAAATATATCAAATGGATGTAAATAGTGCTTTCTTAAATGATGATTTGCATGAAGAAGTGTATTTCGAACAACTAACAGGTTTTGAAGACCCTAAGAATGCGAATCATGTCTACCACCTAAAAAAGACACTCCACGGTTTGAAACAAGCTCCCAGGATATGGTATGAAAAGTTAACTAAATTTTTGCTAAGTCATAATTTTCTAATGGGAAGTGTTGATAAGACTCTGTTTGTTAAGAAACATAATGATCACATCTTAATAGCGCAAATTTATGTTGATGATATTATTTATGGATCTACCTGTGCTAACATGACTGTTGAGTTCGTAGATCTTATGAAATCTAAGTTCGAAATGAGCATGGTTGGGAAATTGAATTATTTCTTAGGGTTACAAGTTAAACAATAACCTGATGGTTTCTTTATTTCTCAAACCAAATATGCTCTGACCTTAGTTAAAAAGTTCAGATTTGAGAATGGAAAAAATTTTGATACTGCTATGAGTACAACTTCAAAACTCTCAAAAGACTCTATAGGTAAGAGAGTGGATCCTAAATTGTATCGCAGCATGATTGGAAGTTTGCTTTATTTAACTGTAAGTAGACCTGATATTGCATTTAGCATAGGAATTTTTACTAGATATCAATCTAACCCTAAAGAGTCATATTTAATTGCTATTAAGTACATTTTGCGATATGTCGCAAGTTCAAAAAATTTGGGTCTTTAGTATCCACATGATACTGGTGTTCAATAAGTTGGTTACACTGATGCTCATTGGGCTGGTAACATTGATGATAGGAAATCAATTAGTGGTGATTGTTTTTATGTTGGGAACTGTTTAGTTTCTTAGCAAAGTAAGAAAGAAAGTTCCGTATCGCTCTCAACTATTAAGGCAGAATATATTGCAGCAGGTAATGCATGTACTCAGTTTGTATGGATGAAAAGAATGTTAAGCGATTACGGAATTACACAGGACTATGGTTTTATATTGTGATAATTTTAGTGCAATTAATATATCTAAAAATCCAATCAAGCATTCACGAACTAAGCATATTGACATTAGATATCACTACATTCGTGAATAAGTGGAAGAAAAGCAATTTCTTTGGAATACATACCTACCGATACTCAGCTTGCAGACATATTCAAAAAACTGCTCGACAAAAGAAGGTTTTCTAAATTGAAATTTGATCTTGGTATGTGCAGTTTGAATTGATTATTCATGCATTTCTATATCATATTCTATATATATGTTAGTTTAAATGTTTAAATTTTAAAATTTTATGAAAATTACATATTTTGGGTTGTGCACGACCAGTCGAGTACATACTCGACCAGTCGTGGCATGACCGGTCGAGCATGCACTCGACCTGCCGTGTAGCGCGGGTTAGTGCTTTATTTGGGGAAAAAAATCTCTTTTTCTTCATTTTTTGTTTCTTCTCCAACGGGTCCTAGGTCGACCAGTCGAATCCACCTCCTAGTTCTTTAAGGTTAGTGCTTTATTTCTATTTTACTTATAGAGTCAAGTTCATAACACTCCTTTTCTATCATTGGTGTGATTTATTTCTTGTTTCATAGTGTTTGTTGGGATTTTCTTTTCCAAGATCTGATCTTGAGAAAACTCACTCTACTTCTTTTGCAATCACTTGGTTCCTTAATTTCCTAGTTGCAAATGGAAGGTAGAGGCAAAAAGAAAAGTTCTCGTGGTCCATCTTTTAGATCGTCACCTATTACAGTGCGCCACCTTCGGTCACCCAAAGATGATCCTTCTTATGTGCGGGATATAAGGTTGCACAATGTTATAGTTGAACGACCTATTCATGCTGAACATTTAGCTCCGTTTGAAATCTTTCCTCTTCTCTAATCTATAAGATAAGATAACATTCTACATTGGGGTGGGCTGGCATACCGGTCCATTGCGCAAGCTATGTATGCATGCGTCTTTGATTTTTCTACTAAAAATCTTATATTTATTATTACAACTAGAGAAGGTTTAGTTGAAGTAGACCGACATATGATCTCTGGCCTAATAGACATACATGTCAATGATGAAGGTATTTCCATTAGCACTCTAGTAGCTAAACCATCTAAATCTGAAAAACAAATGTTTACTAGAGAATTGTGCAATATAGATGCGGAATGGAGTGCTAATGGAAATGCACTTGCTTTAAAGTATTTGTTACCCAGATACAGAGTCCTTCACAGGATATTCATTTAAAATGTTTATCCCCGTTCTGGTAACAAAACCGAACTCACTACATTCATGGTTCAGATTCTTCATGCCATTATTTCTAGAACCAATGTATGTCTTCCTTCTTTAATCTATCATTGCATCATTCAATTCCGTCTCCATCCTGGACACAGTGATATCCCTTTCACTTATCCTATGACTGTGTTGGCCACACATATTTTAGTGGCTATGGCTGTTGGAGAAGCTCCCATTCAACACCTAATCTTTAACAACTCCAATATAAACAAAATGAATCTAAGGTTGGCAACATGCCAAGTCAATGTGGGTGTTAGAGGAGCTGCTGTAGTGAATGAAGAAGAAGGTGATTTACCTCCAGATGACATTAACATGGATGATATTGTTGATGAGATCGAATCCAATTCAGCAGATGATCCTGATTATCAGTCATCTGACTTTGATGCGCGGTTGTGCTCTTTAGAGGAGAAGGTAGAGAACATGAATGTGTCCCATGATTTGCAATTTAAATATATGCGCAAGTATCTTAGGCGCCTTAACAAGGGACTTCATAAACTTGATCCCATCATACATGTTCCTTCATCGGGTTCTGATTAGTTTTTGCTTATCTTCGTTTGTAATAACTTTAATGATACTTGGATTTCTTTTGTCTTATAAGGTTGTACTTGGCTTAACTTGGTTTTACTTGGTTGTACTTGGTTTAATTTGGTTGTTTATGCTTGAACATGACTTGCTTGTGGATTTATTATATTGTTATCTTGCTCCATTATTCCTCATCATTCTTATTATTCTTCCTTATTTATCTATTTCCACTTCTATTTATTGGTTCCTTCCTTTGTCATATTATGACAAAAAGGGGGTGAAATTTGTCATTGTGATATATGGCATGTGGATTGTGGATAGGTTAAGGTAGTCGTTGAAAGTGCCCTGGTTTGTCAATTAGCGTGAGTGTTGAGTCGGACAAACTGCAGAGCCTCATAGGAAGATCAATTCGAAGCGTCTACCTCAACTGAGATGTGTGTAAGCTCACCTCAGGTAAATCTAAGCATCACATCCCATGTCCCAAAACACCAGGTAAATAAAACCCTTAAAACAAGTTAGAACTTTATAGGGTTTTTTAAGTGAGGAAACTTTTTCGAAAACAGAAAATTTCTACGTTTTTATTGCTTTATCGATTTTATTAATACACATCTCGATAGAATCGACCTGCTCTGTCGATGTCCTCGATGCTTAAATGATATCATTGAAATGAGGACAAAAGTGTCTAGTAACTACATATATCTCTGGACTGATTTATCGATGTATCGATCTACTTATCGATATCATCGATATTTAAATCTCGAGTCTATTGAAAGTGACTCGAAAATATCGACAGACAGATCTTCGGTGCCCCTATTTTTACTTAAGAAAATTATACATGCATCGATATATCGAAGCCGTTCTCTATACCATCGAAGTTCAAATCTCGATGATATCAGTCATGAGCGCCTAGTCGTCTAGCAAAATATTTCAGGATATTTATCTATGATCAGGGGTCCCTCGATAGAATTGATATTCAAATATCGATGATATCAGTATAGTTTCAATAGCATCGAAAAGGGACAGAAATTATCCAGTAAGCTTAAATGAAAATCCTCTGGATTTATCGATGCATCGACGCTCTATCGATATTATCGATATTCAAATTCCGATGATCTTGAAGGTCCCTCGATCATTCTTGTAAACCTGAAATATTTCAAAGCAAATCTCTCTCATTTTTAAATGTCGAGGATTTGAACCTTGTATTGATGGAATCGGAGTTCGAAATCCGATGACATCGATACGGTCTCGATTCTCTCGACCAGCTAGCAATTGGTTTCAAAAGCGAATGACATTTAAGTTTGTATCGTCGACTGACCAATAGTATACGCTCTATGATATTGAACTCTGTCATAAATGTGACCGTTTTATATCGGTTCAAACCTTTTTACCTATATAAAGAGAGCTTGTCTTTCGATGCTGGGAGAGAGAGAAAAAGAAGAGACTGCTTTTGAGTGTTTTACCTTAGATCATATACCCAAAGCCCTTTCTCTTAAGGGAGTTCAACCTCCAATCCACCCTTATCATTGATATTCAATTGAGTGGATTGGGGAATGAACTTCTGCATTCAAGGATCCTCTAGCTACTACCTTAATGGCAAATCATTAAGCTAGGATGCCTTGAATGCATAGATGATTGGAATCGCTCTATCTTCCTAATAGGAAAATATTAAGAGAGTAGGATTCCATCATATCCTTAACCCAACCCGTCGCCATATATTGGTACATCTTTTGAGTTGCGGATTAAGGAAGCAGAAGACTTTTCATCAATAAAGGAAGAGATCTTCATTAATGAGCTGAATGAGACTGATCCACTTATCTGTAAGTAACTAGAGTCTAGAGGATCCTTTGATCATTCCTCTGTAGGATTGGGTCTAAGGTGTTTCTCACCCCTTCAAGCCCTTCTAGGATGCCTCCGATGGGAGTATACATGGTGGGTGTGTTGTGTGGACCATTGCTCTATGGAGAGCATAAACATCCAGTTGAAGGTTAACCTGTCTAAAACCTTAGGTTAGAGGTGAACTGAGTGAAACCTCAGGGTCTTGTGGAAGATCCATAGCCAGTGTGCCTAAAAGTGGGTGCGTCGTGTTGACCCTTGCTCGTGAGAGCATAAATAGTCAGCCTCAGTGTAGGTTGTAAAGGTTGAAGGTGAACATGATTTAAAACCTTCGGTTTGAGGTGAACCGCTGTGAAACCTCCTTAGTGAAATTAGGTACACTCAAGGGTTGAGTGCGGTTATCGGGAGTGGAGTAGACAAGTAGTCGAACCATTATGAAAATGACTATGTTTGAGATTGTTATTCTATTTTTTTGTGTGGTTTGCTTTAATATTTTCATATCTGAGTTTTTTTTATAACACCTCACACACTTACACAGTCATATCCATCATAAACTAGTTTGAATATTGTTTGCATCTTAAATAGTTTGTGATTGGACCCTCTACGGGGGCTTGGAAGCCAGTAAAGTTAACTTTGAGTAATCCTAATATGTGTCTGTTGTTAGGATTGGTGTAATAGGATTTTAAATAAACTATAAAACTTAAAAAAGTCCTATTCACCCCCCTCCAAGACATATTAACATATTCTTACTTCGACTAAAGCAGTCTTCACCGCAGTTTCATTTGGTATCAGAGCAGGTCTCTCTTTAAGGGCTTCACCGCCTAGAGAGTGATCTTGACTGAAGTTAGGAATATGGCCAAAGGAGAGGGCTCATCGGTCACTAGACCTCTAGTGTTTAATAGATCAAATTATCCATACGGGAAGGCTAAGATGCACTACTTCTTGAGATCTTTGGATCATGACGTTTGGGATATTGTTGAAAGTGGATATGTGCCACCAACTGGACAAATTGTACTTAACAGTGGCTCAACCATCATAAAACCTAAATCCAAAGAAAAGTGGATGATGTTCGATAAAGAAAAACAGACTGCTGAAGCTAAAGCCATGAACACCATCTACTGTGTCGTGTCCCAAGATATATTCAATCAAATAAGTATGTGTGGGACATCCAAAGAAGCATGAGATTTATTGGAAACAACCCATGAAGGCACAAGTACTGTGAAGAGATCTAAACTACAACTCCTGACTTCACAGTTTGAAAGTCTCAGAATGGAAGAACATGAGACCTTTATAGAATTTTTCACAAAGTTGAATATCATTTTCAACTCCATGGGTGGTTTGGGAGAAAAAGTTCTGGTGCCTAAAATCTGTAGGAAAATACTGAGATCACTGTTGGAACGGTTTAATCCCAAAGTAATAACTATTGAAGAGTGTAGGAATATTGATGAAATGAAAGTAGAAGAACTGGTAGGTTCCCTACAAACTTTTGAACTACACTTCAAACAAACCCAAAAACCCAAAACTATTGTTCTAAAAACTTCAAAGAAAACAACAAAAGAGAGTGAAAGTGAAAAAGAAGATAAAGATGAGAAAGTGGCTTTGCTGGCACAAAGATTTAGGAAATTCTTTCAAAAGAACCGTGCCTGTCCTTCCAGAGGAATAAATATGGACAACAGACCTTCTGCAAGTAAATATGGTAAAAAGGCCAAAGAACCACAATGTTATGCTTGTCAAAAGTATGGACACCTGTCTACTGAATGCCCAAACAAAAAAACTAAGGACAAGGCGATGGCTACCACATGGGATGATACAGAAGAGTCAAACTCAGAATCTAGTGACTCAGAGAGTCGTGGAGATCAGAAATTCTTGAAAATTCTTATGGTCCCCACTACTCCAATCATTCCCAGTGAATCTGAAAACGAGGAAGAACTACAAGCCACTGAATCATTTCCATTAGATAATGAGAAAACTTAAAAGGAAGAAGAAGAAGAACAAAACAAGCTATAAGATGCTTACAATCAACTTTATATCCATAGCATCAAAGTGGTTAAAAGACTTGGAATATCTGAGAACAAAAAGGAATTGCTGCAAAAAGATTTAGATAAAACTCTAGAAATTAATACACATCTAATAAATGATTTACAACAATATCACTCAGATAATGATAGACTTGAGAGAATTAACTCTTTCCTTAAATCCGAGTCTGAAAAACTAAACAACAGGTTGAGTAATTAAAAGAAAAAAATATGCTCCTTCAAAATAAAAATCATATGCTCTTGTTTAATCTAGAAGAGTCTAGAAAAATTGTCAAACTAAACTGTAAGTTTTCCCAGAGTGGTGAAAAGCTAGAGAAACTTTTAGGTATGGGAAAATCTGGAAACAACAAAAATGGCTTAGGGTATGAGAAAGTTAGAGCAAAAATTGGGTATGGAGCACAAATACTTAAAAAATCTGATGCCTCTAGTAGCAACATAGAAAGTAATCAAGTAGTTGAATCAAATATAAGTAAGAATCCTGTCACAAAGTGGGTTATTAAAGAAAAGAAAAATTGTCTTGCCACTCACTCAAATCACTTAACAGGTAATAACACTAAGTGGTACCTAGACAATGGTTACTCAAGACACGTTACAGGTGACAAGTCCCTTCTCTCAAACTATAAGAATCTTTATAATGGGATAGTCACCTACAGAGATGGAACCACTGCGAAAGTAATTAGACATGGAATCATAAGAGGGATTAATTTGCTCAAATATGAGAATGCTTTCTGCATAAAAGGCTTGGGACATAATCTGTCACGCAACATAATCTGTCACGCCCCAAACTCAGAAACCGGGCTCACAAAATTCCTGATCGCCGACAGCCTCCACAGAACCCCCTTCTCGGCTCCCGGCACCCATTTACCAGGTTCCGATCCTGGGATCCTACAAGTAGGATTTCTAATATCAATTTAATTCATAATGATCATAACCATAAGCATAACCCACGAACAATAACCACAAGTACACCATAAAAAAATCCACTATGATAAAAAAATTTTAAGTAAAATGCGTAAATACGAAAATACAAGATGATGATAATAACAGAAACTCAAAAGTGCCTAATATTACCCCCAACCCTCAGGTGAGTAAGGCCACGCTCCTTTCCAACCAACCACGACATAGTGGACGACGTAGCCTCTTGGTATTCGGCCCTCATGCGCTCATAATTGTAAGTGCTATAGTTTATATCCCTGTCTGTTGTCAAATTTGTGGTGCCAAAATCACTGTTATATATAACTTGCATAAGTGAAGCTCTCTCAAGGATCAACATTCATAAACAAGCAAAGCTCACAAAACAAGACTCAAGCTGCAAGACTTCAAGAAGAGTACAAGGCAGTTTGTAAAGAACTCAAGACCCTTTCAAGATTGAGCTACATCAAGATTTCAAGATTGATCTACATTAGTCTTCAAGGCTCATACTTCAAGGTCACTAGTTCCTAATGTTTCAATGTCGTTACTTCTTGGTTGAGGTTTGATTGACCATAGGTTGACCTTAGAAGTAGGTCATTTCGGATACATAAATCGAATATTTATTTTACATGAGTTTGGTCTGTTCTTCGACTAGTCCTAGGCCTTCTTCGACTAGTCCTATAGTTGCTTCGACCAGTCTAAGAAATTCCTCGATCAGTCGTGAGTTTGTTACAAATTTCGGATAAATTCTGTTAGGCTTCGACTAGTCCAGGAATCTGTTCAACCAGTCGAAGGAACAGTGTCGACAACACCTTCGACCAGTCGAAAAAACTTCGACTCAAAATCCAGCGATATTTTTCAGGTTCTTCGACCAGTCATAGGTGACCTACAACCAGTCGAAGGAGACCTTCGACTAGTCGTAGAACGGTCAAAGCTTATCCCGCCGAAATTTTCAAATATCTGTTATTGCTTCGACTAGTCGAAGATTTCCCTAGACCAATCGAAGATGCGATCTGCTTACCTAAAAATAGTGCACGAATCTCAGAAGAAATCATCGAATTAATTAATCCATTCAAGCCGATCTTCGTCGAACTTTTGAGAGATAATTCTGTGCTCCATCTAAGCTAAGTGTGCTTATTTAATATTCTCTTTCCTTAGCTTTATTTAATTGATTTTGTTTCTGCTATTCCAATCTAATTTGATAAGAGGGATTGTTATTCCCTTTCTTTGGAATCAAAATCAATTAAGGCAAGCCCTATTTGGTTTAATTTAAAATCTATTAGCATTAGAACCAATGTAATTGAGTACTGGACATTGAACTTGGACATTCAATCATCTACTCTGATTTGGTTCTACCGGGCTGCTACAACGAAGGAGATAATCAGGTATTTTACATTTAATTGTAACTTCCTTTCTGTTTTGGTTTCTTTCAAGATTTGACAGAAAAATCTTGTTGTATCGGTTATCTGAGGAAAGCCAGGAAAACTCAGAAGTGAGGTTTTTTAATTGTGTAAGCCCACAGACAAAGACACAATTGTAAAGGTTTTGGGTGAACTTGGGAAAACCTATTTTGTTACTGAACGCTAATATCCCCTGTGTGAGGATATTAGGAGTGGAGTAGCATTCTGTGTGGCTGTTGTTGAACAGTTGGTGAACACACAGGCGAACCACTATAATCCCTTGTGTTGTGGTTGAATGATTTATACTTCTGATCTTTAGTTATTCTTTTGTGGGATGTATGTATGGTGGTGAATGTTGTAATCATTTAATTCAAGCATTGTGAGAATTTTGTAATAGTTTAGAATTTATTTTCTACTATTCCTTTATCAGCTTGATATTCAATGTCATTTAAAAGTTGTTCCATCAAGGTTGCCCTGCCATTTTTATGGTGTATGGCTGTCCCTAGAACAATACATTTGTGATTACAATTTATTTCAATTCAGTTTGTATTTATTTTTGTATTCCTCTTCGGTTTGAGATTTGATACAAAGATCTTTCTAGAAATAAGGTTGTCTAACCATAAACTCTAGTTTTTGGTGTAAGGTTGTCCTTAGAACAACATTTGTATCAACCTCTCAAGATCTGAATTTTAAGGTTGTTTTAGTTTCCTTTATTGTGATTTATTTTGGCTATCATATTCTTCTTAATTCCGCTGTTATAAGTTTTATTTGGCATTGTCCTATTTAAACCCTCCCCCCCTCTAGGACATATAGCTAGGCCTTTTCAAGTGGTATCAGAGCCTAATAGCTCTTTTTTAGTTCTTGGATTTAATTCCTGAGCTAACAATTTAAGCTATTTAAGATGTCAAATTTTGATAGCCTTTCAGTCACAAGGCCTCCACCCTTTGATGGCTCCAACTATGCCTATTGGAAAGCCAGAAAGAGGATCTTCCTCAAATCAATGGATAAAATGTGTGGCAAGCCACAGTGACTGAATGGAAACCTCCTGTCATGGAAGTTACTGGGGTTGATGGTTCAAAATCTATGAAAGTCACACCATATTACCAATGGACCACTTTTCAAAAAAGCGAGAGTAGTGCGAATGCTAAAGCACTAAATGTAATTACTTGCGCACTATCACCGGATGAGTTTAAAAGAATCATTTCCTGTGATACTGCAAAGCAAGCTTGGGATATATTAGAAATGACACATGAGGGTACTACAATTGTCAAAAAATCTAAAGTCTAACTCCTCACAACCAGATTTGAAGAAATTCATATGGAGGAAAATGAAATGTTTATGGACTTTTACACTAGATCAAATGACATTGTAAACTCAATGTGGGGTCTTGGCGATAAAATCCCAGAGAGTAAAGTGTGTGCAAAAATATTACGCTCACTTCCTGAACGGTTCAATTCTAAAGTAACCGCGATCCAGGAACTTCGTGATACGGATAATATGAGGGTAGAAGAACTAGTTGGTTCTCTACAAACCTACGAGTTAAACTTTAAAGCTCCTAAAGGTAAATCTATCACACTAAAATCTTCTAAATATAATTCAGAAGAAAATTCTGATTTAGAAAATGATATGGCTCTTTTAGCTAAGAAATTTTACAGGATTTTCAAAAGCAAGAAAAGGGTTGATTTTTAAAAATCAAATGATAAAAAGAAGTTTAGACCCAAATCTCAAAAATCTTTGAAAGATAGTCAATGTTACAACTGTCAAGAATATGGGCACTTAGCAAATAGATGTCCTAAAAGGGACAAACCCAAGAAGAAGGGTATGTTGGCTACATGGGATGAATCATCTGATTCTGAAGGTTCTTCTAAATCAGAAGATTCTGAAACTGAGTTGGGCAATGAGGTTAAAGCTCTTATGACTCTAGCCAAATTCACATTTTCAGATAATGACTCAACAAGTGAAGAAAATCTAAGTAGTGAATGTGAAAATGAAGATGATCTTCAACACGCTTACAATGCCCTATATAAGGAAAGTTGTAAAATTGCTGTCAAACTTAAACGTCAAAAAGAAAAGTTTTCTAAACTCAAAAAATGTTTTGAATCACTTGTCTTAGAAAAATCACAAATTTCAGATTGTTTTGAAAAATCAAAATGCGATTTGGAATTCAAAAACTCCCTAATTATTGATTTAAAATCTGAAATTGAGAAACTTAAAACTGAAGTAACTTCTCTTCTGAATCTAAAGGACACATGGAAATATGCCCAAGGTGATCCAAAGTTAGAGAAACTTTTATCCGGATCAAGAAAATGTGGCGATCGATCCGGGTTGGGCTATGATAAAAATCTACCTCCTAAACAAAAGTATACTCCTCCTATGTTTGTTAAGGGAGAGTCCTCAAACTCAAAAGGAAAAAGTACTTATCAAGATTTTTCTAGAAATTTAAAAACTTTTCAAAAACCTAGAAGCAGCCATGTCAACTTTAATCAGAAATGAAATCCACTAGCTGAAAAGATAGTTGATTTACTCAAGGAGCTCTTAAAATCTAACTCTATAGGTCATTCCTACAAATATACACAAAAGAAGACCAACTATGTTCCTAAACCCAAAACAGTTATGAAATGGGTTGTTAAAGTTACCTGCTTGGTTGCTCACACTGCTTTCAAAGCAACAAGTCATTCAAAGTGGTACTTAGACAGTGGATGCTCCAGGCATATGACAGGTGACAAAGCTTTATTCACGGATCTGAAAGATATGACTGATAGTTCAGTCACATTTGGTCATGGTAGCAACTGCAAGATTATAGGCCAAAGTACGGTTCAACTTTTAATCTTCCTGTGTTTAAAAATGTTTTATATGTTGAAGGCTTAAAACATAACTTGCTTAGTATATCTCAAATATGTGATAATAACCATAGTGTTCGGTTTTCTAATCAAAGTTGTGAGATACTAAACAATAAGGATTCTGTAATCTTAACTGGACGTAGAACGTCTGAAAATTGCTATATTATTAGTGAATCCAGCTCATCTAATCAAACATGTTACATGGTCCATATAAACAAGACTGATTTATGGCACAAACGTCTTGGACATGTACATTATCAAAATTTATATAGATTGAGCAAACGAGAACTTGTAAGAGGTTTACCCAAACTTCAAAAATTAGATAAAATATGTGGTGAGTGCCAGATAGGCAAACAAACAAAGAACTCACACAAAAAGGTGAATTCAAATACCACATCAAGACCACTCGAACTTCTGCAAATGGATCTGATAGGACCTACCAGAACAGAAAGTCGTGGTGGGAAAAAGTATATCCTAGTAATAGTTGATGACTTTACCAGATTCACTTGGGTAGTCTTCTTAAGGGATAAATCTGAAACCCTTGAAGAAGTAAGAAAAGTTTTCAAAAGGATTCAAACTGAAAATTCTTCTCAAATCAGTAAAATTCGTAGTGATCATGGATCTGAATTTGAGAATAGCAATTTTTGAGAAGTTCTGTACCGACCAAGGAATATTACATAAATTCTCTGCTCCTAAAACTCCACAACAAAATTGAATTGTAGAAAGAAAGAATAGGGTGCTTCAAGAAATGGCTAATGTCATGTTGAATAGCATGAAGCTCTCTAAAAATCTTTGGGCTGAAGCAGTCAACACAGCTTGCTATATTATTAACCGAGTCTACACTAGCAAAGATAATAATAAAACGGCTTATGAATTGTGGTTCAATAAAAAGCCTACTGTTAAATGCTTTCGAGTTTTTGGTAGCAAGTGCTATATTTTACGTGATCGTAAAAATTTGGGAAAATTCGATACGAAGAGTGATGAAGGTATTTTTCTAGGATATTCCTTAAACAGTCGAGCTTATAGGGTTCTGAACAAAAGGACTGGTGTGATTCAAGAATCCATTAATGTTGTCATTGATGATCACTTAAACACGCTAATTTCTAATTCAGATAATGATGAAGTACTAATCATTGATAAACCTGATACTTCATTGAATCAGACTGATTCTGAGTTGAGGACTGTTAAAGATCATCTAACCACACAAATTTTTGGAAACCACCCGTAGACAACTTGAGGATATATGTAATTATGTATGTTTTACATCCCAAATAGAACCATCTAACGTAAAAGAAGCTCTTGCTGATGAGAACTGGATTGTTGCGATGCAAGAAGAACTCAACCAATTCGTAAGAAATGATGTTTGGTATCTCATACCAAGACCTAAAGATAAACACATCATTGGAACAAAATGGATTTTCAAAAATAAGTTTGACGAGTGTGAAAATATAATTAGAAACAAGGCTAAATTAGTGGTACAAGGTTATACTCAAATTGAAGGGATTGATTTCGATGAAACTTTTGCACCAGTAGCACGTCTTGAATCTATCAGACTATCTATATCCATTGCATGTTTTAGAAAGATAAAGATCTATCAGATGGATGTGAAAAGTGCTTTTTTAAATGGCGATTTACATGAAGAAGTCTATGTTGAACAGCCAATGGGTTTTGAAGATTTGAAAAATACTGATTATGTATATTGGCTTAAAAAGGCACTTTATGGATTAAAACAAGCACCTAGGGCATGGTATGAGAAACTAACGAAATTTCTTTTAAGTCATAATTTTCAAATGGGATCTGTTGATAAAACTCTGTTTGTTAAAAAACATAATGATCATATCTTAATGGTGCAGATTTATGTTGATGATATCATTTATGGATCAACTTATACTGACTTGACAACTGAGTTTGCAGATTTGATGAAATCATAGTTCAAAATGAGCATGGTTGGGGAATTGACTTATTTCCTTGGATTGCAAGTAAAGCAACAACCTAAAGGAATATTCATTTCTCAATCTAAGTATGCTTTGAATCTAATTAAGAGATTTGGATTTGAGAATGGCAAGAATTTCGATACTCCTATGAGTACTACCCTGAAACTCTCAAAAGACTCTAATGGTAAAAATGTTGACTCAAAACTTTATCGGAGTATGATTGGTAATTTGTTATATTTAACTGCTAGTAGACCTGATATTTCTCTAAGTGTTGGTATTTGCGCAAGATATCAATCTGATCCAAAAGAATCTCACTTGATTGCTGTCAAGCAAATTATTAGATATGTCGCAAGTACTGTAAATCTCAGTTTCTAGTATCCTCATGAGACCAATGTTCAATTAGCTGGGTACTCGGATGCTGACTGGGCTAGTAATCTAAATGATAGAAAATCAACCAGTGGTGGTTGTTTTTACATTAGAAATTGTCTAGTTTCCTGGGTTAGTAAGAAACAAAATTCTATATCAATTTCAACAGTTGAAGCTGAGTATATCGCAGCTGGTAATGCATGTACACAGCTTGTTTGGATGCAACGAATGCTAAGTGATTATGGAATTAAACAGGATTCTATGTTATTACATTGTGATAATTCCAGTGCGATAAATATTTCAAAAAATCCTATTCAGCATTCTCGTACTAAGCACATTGACATTAGATTTCATTATATAAGGGAATTAGTAGAAGAATGTTATATCTCTAGAATATATTCCTACCGAAGATCAACGAGCTGACATTTTTACAAAACCTCTCGATAAAAGCAGATTCAAAAAGATGAAATTTGATCTTGGCATGTGCATTTTAAAATGATTATTTATGCCTACTTGTATTATAGTGTATACATTTGCTAAATTGAATTCCAATTTTTGTATAATTTGCAAGAAATATGAATTTTTTGGGCTTTCTTCGACCTATCGTGAGTATACTCGATCTGTCGACCTACGACCGGTCATAGATACCCACGACCAGTCGTAGAACTCGGGATTCACTTAAAATTGAGGATTTTTGCTTTCTTCCTCATTTTATTTTTCTTCTCCTTGGAGCCATGCTTCGACTTATCGAACCCATCTTTCATGTTCTTCAAGGTTAGTGTTCCAAATCCCATTTTTCTTGCAGATTTGTGTCTAGATTGTTTTCTTTTCAAGCTTTAAGCTTTCTATTTTGAATTTCATTGAGATTTGGGGTTTGAATTTTAAAAATCTATTTTGAGTAAACCCACTTCTCAATCCTTTGCAACTTCTTAATTCCTTAAAATCCTTATTGCAAATGGCTTCTAGAGGTAGAAAAACTACTTCCCGTGGTCCTTCTTCTTCCTCCAGATCGACCGTTATCTCTAAGCGTCATCATCTTATTCCCAATGATGATCCATCATATGTTAGGGACATTAGATTACGTAATGTTATTGTTGAACATCCTGTTGATGTTAATCATATTGTACCTTTTGACATCCTTCCTATACTTGAAGCTGTAGGTTGGGTTAACTTATTACATTGGGGTGGGCCTGCATACCGGTCCATTGCCCAATCCATGTTTACATATATTAGTGCTTTCTCACATGATAATTTAACTTTTATAATATCTACTAGAGAAGGGCCTTTTGACGTTGATCGTCATTTAATTTCAGCCCTTATGGACATTCCTGTGAATGATGAGGGTATTCCTATCCATAACTTAACTGATAAACCGTCAATGTCTGAAAAATGCATGCTCACTAGAGACTTGTGTAACATGGATGTTAAATGGACTCAAAAAGGGAATGCGCTTCCCGCAAGGTATTTGTTACCCAAGTACAGAATTCTCCATAAAATCTTTGTGTCTAATCTGTATCCTCGTTTGAGTAATAAATCTGACTTGACTTCGTTTATGGTTCGTGTTATCCATGCTATTTCCAATGGTACTCAGATTTGTTTACCATCCTTAATCTGTCATTTCATTCTTCAGTTTAGACTCCATCCTGGTCATAGTGACATTCCTTTTGCCTATTTAATGACTGTATTGGCTACTCATATGTTAGTCGATATGCCAGTTGATGAGGCACCTATCCATCGTCTAATTTTCAACAATTCTAATATCAATAAGATGAAGCTGGATCTACTTCCTGAACAAGGTGGTGGTGGTGGTGGTGGTCATGAAGAAGCTGGTGATGACATTAATATGGATGACATTTTTGAGGAACTGGATTCTGACTCAACAAATGATCCAGATTTTGTACCATCTGATGTTGATGCTCGTCTGAGTGCATTAGAGGAGAAAGTTGAGAATATAAATGTAAAGAAAGAAAAGATGTTTGTTGCTCATGATTTATAATTCAAATACATGCGCAAATATCTTAGGCGATCGAAAAAGGCATGCACCAACTTGATCCCTCTATTCTTGCTCGGTCATCTAGTTCTGGTTCTGAGTAGTTTTTATGAGACTTATGGTCTATAATAACTTTATAACCTAGCACTTGGTTGACTAATTTTGAGTTGGATACTATCTATGTTTTATGCTGGATATTTATTCTATGTGACGCTATGCTAAGTTTCTCTATCACTATTTTGCTATACTCTCATAACTCCTCATGTTTACTCTCATATATCCCTTTATTTAGTTCTCCTTTATTGTTGTTTCCTTTGTCATATTGTGACAAAAGGGGGGAGAATGGTTTGTTCTTAATGATGTGATTGTGAGAGGAGTAGCATTGATTATGTTACTCAGGGGGAGTGGGGGAGTATGTTTGAGCTTGTTGAATGAAACTGGTTGAATGTTGAAAGTTGAATATTGAATATTGATTTGAAGGTATTAACTAGTTGTTTTACATTATGTTTATCTTGGTTATGTGTTTTGTCACTAATTTGACAAAGGGGGAGATTGTAAGTGCTATAGTTTATATCCCTGTCTATTGTCAAATTTATGGTGCCAAAATCACTGTTATATATAACTTGCAAAATTGAAGCTCTCTCAAGGATCAACATTCATAAACAAGCAAAACTCACAAGACAAGACTCAAGTTGCAAGACTTCAAGAAGAGTACAAGACAGTTTGTAAAGAACTCAAGACCCTTTCAAGATTGAACTACATCAAGATTTCAAGATTGATCTACATCAAGTCTTTAAGGCTCATACTTCAAGGTCACTAGTTCCTAATGTTTCAATGTCGTTACTTCTTGGTTGAGGTTTGATTGACCATAGGTTGACCTTAGAAGTAGGTCATTTCGGATACATAAATCGAATGTTTATTTTACATGAGTTTGGTCTGTTCTTCGACTAGTCCTAGGCCTTCTTCGACTAGTACTAGAGTTGCTTTGACCAGTCTAAGAAATTCCTCGATCAGTCGTGAGTTTGTTATAAATTTTGGATAAAATCTGTTAGGCTTCGACTAGTCCAGGAATCTGTTTGACCAGTCGAAGGAATAGTGTCGACTGCATCTTCGACCAGTCGAAAAAACTTCGACTCAAAATCCAGTAATATTTTTCAAGTTCTTCGACCAGTCGTAGGTGACCTACGACCAGTCGAAGGAGACCTTCAACCAGTTATAGTCAAAGCTTATCCCGCCGGATTTTTCAAATATCTGTTATTGTTTCAACTAGTCGAAGAGCTCCCTAGACCAGTCGAAGACGCGATCTGCTTACCTATAAATAGTGTATGAATCTCAAAAGAAATCATCGAATTAATTAATCCATTCAAGCCAATCTTCGTCGAACTTCTTAGAGATAATTCTGTGCTCCACCTAAGCTAAGTGTGCTTATTTAATATTCTCTTTCCTTAGCTTTATTTAATTGATTTTGTTTCTGCTATTCCAATCTAATTTGATAAAAGGAATTGTTATTCCCTTTCTTTGGAATCAAAATCAATTAAGGCAAGCCCTATTTGGTTTAATTTAAAATCTATTAAAATTAGAACCAATGTAATTGAGTACTGGACATTGAACTTGGACATTCAATCATCTACTCTGATTTGGTTCTACCGGGCTGCTACAACGAAGGAGATAATCAGGTATTTTACATTTAATTGTAAATTCCTATCTGTTTTGGTTTCTTTCAAGATTTGCCAGAAAAATCTTATTGTATTGGTTATCTGAGGAAAGCCAGGAAAACTCAGAAGTGAGGTTTTTTAATTGTGTAAGCCCATAGACAAAGACACAATTGTAAAGGTTTTGGGTGAACCTTGGAAAACCTATTTTGTTAGTGAACGCTAATATCCCCTGTGTGAGGATATTAGTAGTGGAGTAGCATTCTGTGTGGCTGTTGTTGAACAATTGGTGAACACACAGGCGAACCACTATAATCCCTTGTGTTGTGGTTGAATGATTTATACTTCTGATCTTTAATTATTCTTTTATGGGATGTATGTATGGTGGTGAATGTTGTAATCATTTAATTCAAGCATTGTGAGAATTTTGCAATAGTTTAGAATTTATTTTCTACTATTCCTTTATCAGCTTGATATTCAATGTCATTTAAAAGTTGTTCCAGCAAGGTTGCCCTGCCATTTTTATGGTGTATGGCTGTCCCTAGAACAATACATTTGTGATTACAATTTATTTCAATTCAGTTTGTATTTATTTCTGTATTCCTCTTCGGTTTGAGATTTGATACAAAGATCTTTCTAGAAATAAAGTTGTCCTACCATAAACTCTAGTTTTTGGTGTAAGGTTGTCCTTAGAACAACATTTGTATCAACCTCTCAAGATCTGAATTTTGAGGCTGTTTTACTTTCCTTTATTGTGATTTATTTTAGCTATCATATTCTTCTTAATTCCGCTATTATAACTTTTATTTGGCATTGTCCTATTCACCCCCCCCCCCCTCTAGGACATATAGCTAGGCCTTTTCATAAATCCACTCGGTCTCGACGTTGGAGTCGTCCTCTGGTACTATCGGGTTTTGGGATTTGCACCTAGAGACATTTATAGTGCCCCGATGCTTAGTAAGAATATTTTTAGTATCCAATCCAGCACCCACGATGTGTCTGTGGAGGCTATGACCCTGATGTCGCTGGGGCATATAATAATCACAATCACACAAATGCAAGTTCATAAATCATACTATCAGACATGCAACAATCCTGCGCGTACCGCACGCTCATGTAGGGTAACTCTGCCTATCAGGGAGTCCATAAATAATCTACTAGAAGGCATGTGCAATGATCAATCAATCCTCACATCAGGCATACATATGATGCGTATGATCATAAATCATGGATCTATACTAAGCATGTTATGTGGTAATGGGCTTTGATCAAAATGAAGATGGGCCTAGATAGCCTACACATTATAGGTATGGGCATATCAAAGGGACCTAGGGAGAGTGACAATGTGGACATTTAACCAACATCATCTTTGCAATGTGGACATCAAACCATCATTGCTCCCAAAGCATAGCCCACTATAGGGGTCGACACATATACCATGGTGGAATCACACTACAATGGGCCTTATGTACGTCCTATTGGGCCTCGACCCATGGGCCTTTAATACATGAAATGGCCTTATAACATGGGCCTTATACAATTTAAGGTGGGCCTCAATGAACGGCCCACAAATACGCAAAGATGGGCCTCATCGCATGGCCTTAAAATAATTTCTAAAATGATTGGACGGTTTGGATGAAACACATGCATCATGGTAGAGCCCACACTAATGGAGGGTGTGGATTACAATACATACATAAGTAGGTCCCATGTGGGGCCTACCGTAATGTTTATTTTCCATCCAACCCATTGATAAGGTCACTCAGAACTGGGGCCCACAGTAATGTTTATTTTCCACCCAACCTGGGCCCACTGTAATTTTTATTTGCATCCAACCTGGGCCCACTGTAATATTTATTTGTATCCAATATGTTCATAAGGTCACGTGGACCAGGGCCCACCATAATGTTTATTTGCATCCAACCTATGCATAAGGTCACGTGGACAAGGGCCCACGGTGATGTTTGTCGCCATCCAAACTATTGGTAAGGTCACACGAACCTGAATGAATAGGAAAAATAAATTTCATATTGATATAAAACTTCTGTGACCTAGAAAGGGTTCCACCGGTAGACGTTAATCCTCACCGTTCCCTGTGATGTGGGCCACCTGAGCACCACACACAACTGATTTTTGGGAGAGGGCCACTGTCCTAGGGGCCCACCCAATGCATGGAGTGGATGACATCATACATCACGGTGGGGCCCACGACTGGGACCAGTGGTCCCTGCCCATCACCCCCTAGGACGTCGTGCGTCTCTGAAGTGTCAGCGGCAGCACCGCCTGTTGCTGCCTAATGTTTGGTTTTTTTAAAACTATTTTTTCATGATTTTTCCAGGGTAAGGCCCACATCAGATCGATCCGACCCAGCCATTGGATTTTACGGCCCATGATCGACCAAATGAGACCAATATGCAACGTGTTTTTGGCGAATAGGAGGATCAAAGTGGGTTTCAATGGTAATACTACTATTTCCTATGGTATGGCCCGCCAGAAAATGGGATCAGCTTCATTTTTCAGTTCAACGCCTAAAATGAGCTGTGGAATGGAATGGACGGCTTAGATTATATACATACATCAAGGTGGGGCCCGCATGAGTGGCCCACTAGAAAGTATAATATAAATATTATATTATTATTTTTATTAGCCTATTAGTACTCACCGACATCAGTACATGCACTGCATGTTAGCTACCCCTGCCTCACGTCCAACGTCTAAAGACGCAGGACGGCCAGGATAGACACAACATCATGGTGGGTCTCACATGTACATGGCCCACCTACACTTATATACATATATAATATACATCTTATATTATATATATATATATATATATATAATATCATATTATATATTAAATATATATTATATAAAATATAATATATAACAATAAGGACATTGGATCCATTTCAACAGTGGATGGTGTGGATCATCATCTACAATAGGGTGGGCCACACCGTCTGATGCTGATGGACGGGGTAGATATAACGCATTTTGGTGGGATCCACACCATCACAATGGAAAGAGAGAGAGAGAGACAAGAGAGTCAGTGATGGAGGGGAGGGACCCCGCCACTATGGGCCATCCATGGATATGTTACATACATCAAAATGGGTCCCACTAAGAAGTGGGCCCAAAAATTAAAATCAACGGTGGATCACCCACCTATTAGTCTTCTTCTTGGTCCCTTAGCCTCCTTAGCTCTTTGCCTTTACTTTTAATGGTGGTTGATGATGAATGGATGATTGAGATGGGAGATGAGATGGTGGGAAAGGTGGGCCACACTTGAGTTGGGAGAGAATGTTGGACGTGTGGAATTTCTCATTGGATTTGGATATTTGCTAGAGAATGAGAGGGGGAGATAGAAATAATGGTTGTAAGGATGAATGGAATGGTGTTGTAAGGATAGGAGATGGATGGGTATTGGTGAGTTTTGAAAATTTATAAAAGGAGTATGGTTATGTTTGAAAATTGTAAAAAGGAGGAATGGTGAGGTGGAGAGAGAGTGGACATTTGAAAAGGTAGGGGTGGATTGTTGTACTTTGGGTAAGGCTTGTACTTGACATCGATTGATGGGACATAACGTAGAGATTTTCTCGATAATCGCAACGGGTGACGTTTCTTCAGAATGAATGCAGGCCCACATCTCCTGGCCTGGGCATCGGTTCTGTGCGCAAGTCGCGGCGTTGGAACTGTGGTGACAGCGCGGTCGCTGTGATATAAGTTCTGTTCAAGCCGACTTCGGTATATGGGACCCGGCTTAAGATCGTGCTCAAATGTCGAAAGCGGGTCGAGGATTGTCGGAATTTGACCGGAAGGACCGTGAAAACTTATGGAACGGTACAGACTAGGATACGGGTCTTACAACTCTCCCCTTAAAAATTTCATCCTCAAAATTTACACAATCATTGCAAGGAAATATAACTTGTAATAAAAGAGGAATCAAGGCATCGTCATATAAGATTGAAGACAGTGTACAGTATACAATACACAATCAATCATCAAAGAGATGGGGATAACGCCCTCACATCTCAGCCTTGCGCTTCTAAGATGCCTCATCAATAGAATGGTTACCCCATTGAACCTTCACCAAGGGGATAAGCTTGGTTTGGAGGACATGTTCCTTCCGATCATGGATACGAACTGGCTGCTCAATATAAGAAGCATCCTCACAAACCTCCAATGGCTGCCAATCGATAACAGGAACTATGTCTAACCTACACTTCCTCAACATAGAGACGTGAAAAATATTGTGGACACAGAGAACTAAGATGGTAAGTTAAGCCGATAGGCCACGACGCAGATGTGCTCAGTGATCTCAAAAGGTCCTATGAATCTCGGGGCAAGCTTGTCCTTCGCTCCAAATCGAACTACGCCCTTCATGGGCATGACCTTGAGATACACATGGTCCCCTACATCAAACTCCAAGGGATGACGTCGGAGATCAGCAAAACTCTTCTGTCGGCTTTGAGCTGTGTGCATCCTCTGCCTAATGATATCAATATCCTCTGACGTCTGCTGCACAAGCTCGGAGATCTGCACGGTCTACCATACAGTGCCTCAGAAGGAGTCATGCCAATGGTCTCCTGATAGTTGTTGTTGTATGCAAACTTAGCCAATCGCAAATGCTCATCCTAGCTACCCTTGAGTCAATCACGCAGGCCCGAAGCATATCCTCAAGGATCTGGTTGACCCTCTCGGTCTGGCCATCGGTCTGCGGATGGTACGCGGTGCTGAGCTAGAAATCAGTGCCCATAGCTCTCTGAAAGCTCCTCCAAAACTGAGATGTGAACCTCGGATCTCAGTCAGAAACGATCGAGACTGGAACACCATGCAGTCTCACAATCTCCTCGACGAATAACTCGCAATCCGGTCTAAAGGCCAATCGCACGAATTGCAAGAAAATGTGCCAACTTCGTCAGACGGTCCACGACAACCTAGATGGTGTCATGACTGTGTCGGGTCCTCAGCAAACCCATAATAAAGTCTATAGATACGTGCTCTCACTTCCACATCGAGACGCTCAACGGCTGCAATAGACCAGGGGGTCTCTGATGATCGACCTTGACACACTGGCATGTGTTACACTCGGCCACAAAATTAGCGATCTAGTACCTCATCCTCATCCAATAATACTGTCTCCTCATATCACGATACATCTTTATCAAGCCAAAGTGGATAGAAAACCGCGATCGATGTGCCTCAGTCATAAGATCTCTACGCAGCTCAGGAATATCCGGGATACATAATCGGCCTCTGAAGTGAAGTCCACCATCAGCACCAATATGCCAATCCGTTTGACTCTCAGATGCTGCCACTGCTCGATAATCTTGTAACGACTCATTTGTCTGTTAAGCCTTGATTACCCTTGTGACAAGAGAGGATTGAATCGACAAGCTTGATAGCTGAACGATAGAAGACTTCAGACCAAACTCAAAGTCGTACTCTACTATATCCTTAAGCATCCTCCACTCCTGAATCATCATATGTGCCACCAGGCCTCGTGGTTAATAGATGAGAGTATCCACCACCACATTCGCCTTACCTGGGTGGTACTGGAGGTCAAAATCATAGTCCTTTAGAAGTTCCATCCAGCGTCTCTGTCTCATGTTCATCTCGGAATGAGAGAATAGATACTTCAAGCTCTTATGGTCAGAGAAGAGCTCAAACCTGACCCCATAGAGATAGTGTCTCCACACCTTTAGTGTGAAGACGACTGTTGCCAACTCCAAATCATGTGTGGGGTAGTTCGGCTCATGGACCTTGAGCCGATGAGACGCGAAGGCTACAGGCCTGCTATGCTGCATCAGGACAACACCTAAACTAATACACGAAGCATCAGTAAATACAATAAATCCATCACTCCCAAAGGGAATAGTGAGGATAGGTGTGGATGTCAGACGGTCCTTCAGCTCCATAAATGCTCGTTCACAGGCGTCACTCCAAATAAACTTTACGCCCTTCCGAGTCAACCTGGTTAACGGGGCTACAATACGGGAGAAGCCCTCAATGAAACACCAATAGTATCCCACTAAACTAAGGAAACTACGGATCTCAGATGAAGTCGTGAGCTGACCCCACTGATGCACTACCTCAACCTTCGAGAGGTATACTGCTACACCCTCCCTCGTCACCACGTGACCGAGGAATCTCACCTCCTCCTGCCAGAACTTGCACTTCTCTAGCTTCGCATATAGTTGGTGGGCACGAAGGGTCTGCAAAGCGATCTCTAGATGCTGCATATGATCCTCACGGGTCCTCGAATAGATCAGAATGTTGTCGATGAATACCATAACAAACTGATCGAGATACGGATAGAAGAACTTATTCATCAACTGCATGAAGACTGCGGGTGCATTGGTCAGTCCAAAGGACATGACCTGAAACTCAAAATGACTGTAACGCATCTTGAAAGCCATCTTCGGGATATCCTCCTCTCGAACACGAATTTGATGATAACTGGAATGCAGGTCAATCTTCAAAAAGAACTGTGCACCCTGCAACTGATCAAATAAATCATCTATCCTCGGGAGCGGGTACTTGTTCTTGATCGTGACCTGGTTGAGTTCACAGTAATCCACGTAGAGCCTCAATGAGCCATCCTTCTTCCTGATGAAGAGTATTGGCACTCCCCAAGGTGAACAACTCGGACGAATGAATCCCAACTCACGTAACTCGTCCAACTGCCGCTGCAACTCACGCAACTCCATCTGTGTCATACGGTACGGGGTCTTCGAGATAGGCACAGTACCAGGCACAAGATCTATCTAGAACTCAATATGACGGCACGACAACAATCTCAGAATCTCCTCGAACATGTTGGGAAAATTGCAAACAATCGGCCACTGATCAATACAAATGGTAATAGGCTCCTCGATGGCGCAGGATATCAAGCATGACAATGTCTCTCCTCTAGGCTCGGCGATGAACTGAAACTGTGGCAAGCCGGGTATAAAGAATGTGATGGTCCTCGCGGAACAGTCCAACACGGCGTGGTACTTGGCAAGCCAATCCATGCCTAGGATGACGTCGAAATCTGACATCGGCAGCACAAATAAATTGGTGGTCAAAAAGATATCACCGACCAGAACCAGACAAGATGAACAGAAATGGCCTAATACTGTGGTCTTCCCCAAGAGCGTCGATACGGTCAACCCCTCGCGAGCAGACTCTGTCAGCAATCCAGTCGAATGATAAAAATCCTCTGACATGAATGAATGCGATGCACCGGCATCAAACAGTACACATGCAATACATGCAGAGACGGAAAAAATACCCTCAATGACTCCTCCAGATGACTGCAGATCCTGCTGAGCCACTAGAACCTAGCCTGAGCTAGTTGGGGAGGTTCATGTCCCCTCTGAGGTCCTTGGTGCTACTGCTGCCTCTACGGTGGCCTATATTGCTGTCTCTTCTACTTCTGGTGCTTCAGCAGCTGAGGTAGTTGCGGTCACTGCTGATGGGGTTGCTGCTGTGCTGGAGGCTACTGCTGAGGTCGCTACTGCACTAGAGGCTGCTGTGGCCCTCTCAACTACTGCAGATGAGGGCGAGGGCACTCAGACAGGCGGTGTCTTGTCCCACCGTATCCAAAATAGGTCCCTACAAATGGCTGTTGGGGTGGCACTGGAGGTGTTGCTGGGGCTACTGGTGCTCTAGCAGGTGGGTGGCTCCTGTACCTCTATGGTCGTCGATACTGCTGGGAGCTACTAGAGAGGGCCTGCCTCTTCCGATTCTGTCCTCTCCTCTGATCTCGATTGCTCTGCGAGCTGGCCAGCCTCATAAATCTGAGCCCTCCGCACTACTGTCTGAAAAGTCCGGAGCTCGTGCCCAATCACACGACCTCGAAGGCCGTAACGTAAGTCGTTCTCAAAATGGCAGGCCTTCCACCCCTCATCATCAACCATATATGGCGCGAACCTCGATAGCGCCACAAAATGGGCCGCGTACTATGCCACGGTCATGTGCCCCTACACCAGAGTCTCAAACTCCAGTGCTCTTTGACGTCAAATGTGGTCAGGGAAATACTACTCCTTGAATCGGTTGATAAAGTCCTCCCATGTCCAGACATAATCAGATACTACAACACAGGTAATAGAGGTCCAGCAGTGCTCACCCTCTCCTCGAAGAAGAAATATAGCCAACCGGACTTGCTGCTCGGTCGTACATGACATGGTATCGAAGATCTTCTACACATCGGAGCGCCATCTCTCAGCTACAGATGGATCGGGTTCGCCCTGAAAATGTGGAGGATCAAGTTGTTTGAACTCTCGAAGAAGGGCACTCTCGCGCTCCTGCTTGGCCTGGGCTGGAGAAACAACTGGGTGCCTGCCCTACCCTTGAAGCACAGTAGTCATAGCCTACAACATCTGTTGTAACTGCAAGGCACTCACAGGCATAATCAAATCCACACCGGCATCAGGTGGAGGAATGTCATCCTTAGGCAGGGGAGCAGGGATCTCTGGCGGTGGAACAAGAGGCGCAGGCGGTAAAGATGGAGCCTCAGGTGGTGGAGCGAGGTGCGCTGGGGTCACTCTCTTTGGTGGCATGTCCTATAGGAAAGAACAATGACGTTAATCAACCTTGAGAATCGCATGTTAAGGAAATTAATCGGAAGGTTTCGCACTCGGAACCTAATCGTCCTAAACTCATAGCAAACATGTAATGTCGTTCTCGGTTATTCCCAAGTTATACTTTGATACCAACTTTCGTCACGCCCCGAACTCAAAAATTGGGCTCACAAAATTCTTGATCGCCGAATCTGGCACCGACAGCCTCCATAGAACCCCATTCTCGGCTCCCAGCACCCATTAACCAGGTTCCGATCCTGGATCCTACAAGGAGGATTTCTAATATCAATTTAATTCATAATGAGCATAACCATAAGCATAATCCACAAATAATAACCATAAGAACACCATCACAAAATCCACTGTGATAAAAAACTTTTAAGTACAATGCGTAAAAAGGAAAATACAAGATGATAATAACAAAAACTCAAAAGCTCGACTGCACGCTCCAACGCTGACGAGGCTACGGCTGCGTCCTGGCATCACCTGCATGCATCAATCATGCATAAACTTATAAAAAGTTTAAAGGGTGGCATAAGTGTGTGCGCAATATAAGCGTGCTTAGAATGTAAGGCCAGAGTAATGTGGAATCATGGTGATGAGTACATGAATGTAATCACCCGTACCAAGGCTATGTTGTGTAAGATATGAATGCTATAGGCCATAATACAGCCATGCGATGCGAGATGCAACTCAAGCATGCTAATCCTCATCATATATCAGCACATTTCTCATTCTGGATAATCACCGGGGTTTAGTACACTCTAAGTGGCACTGCCACTCTCTTAGCCGCACAGTCCAAGTGAGCATAAGAAACCTCACTATCCACCTGGCCAATAGTCTGCCAATACCTATCCAACATGTCGATAGCAAACCCATTCACGAGCTGGTCAAACTCAGACTAGTATTGCCCCCTACCCTCGGGTGAGTAAGGCCACACCCCTTTCCAACCGACCACGACACAGTAGGAGACGCGGCCTCCTAGTATTCAGCCCTCGTGCGCTCATAAATCCACTCGGTCTCGATGTTGGAGTAATCCTCTGGTACCATCGGGTTTACAAATTTTCACTCAGGGACATCTATGGTGCCCCGATGCTTAGTAACAATATTTTTGGTATCCAATCCATTTGATGTGTATGATCATGAATCATGGATCTATACTAAGCATGTTATGTGGTGATGGGCTCTGATCAAAACGAAGATGGGGTTAGACGGCCTACACATTACAGGTATGGGCTTATCAAAGGGCCCTAGGGAGAGTGACAATGCGAACATTTAACTAACATCATCCTTGTAATGTGGACATCAAACCATCATTGCTCCCAAAGCATAGCCCGCTATAGGGGTCTATCCCACACATGACTTGGACGTGGCCCACCTACACTTATATACATATATAATATATATCTTATATTATATATATATAATGTATCATATTATAGATCATATATATATATTATATCAAATATATATTATATAAAATATAATATATAACAATAAGGGCATTGAATCCATTTCAACAGTGGATGGTGTGGATCATCACCTACAATAGGGTGGGCCACACCGTCTGATGCTGATGGATGGGGTAGAAATAACGCATTTTGGTGGGATCCACACCATTACAATGGAAAGAGAGATAGAGAGAGAGAGAGAGACAAGAGAGATAGTGATGGAGGGGAAGGACCCCGCCACTATGGGCCCTCCATGGATATGTTACATACATCAAAATGGGTCCCACCGAGAAGTGGGCCTAAAAATTAAAATCAATGGTGGATCATCCACCTATCGGTCTTCTTCTTGGTCCCTTAGCCTCCTTAGCTCCTTGCCTTTACTTTTAATAGTGGTTGATGATGAATGGATGATTGAGATGGGAGATGAGATAGTGGGAAAGGTGGGCCACACTTGGAGTTGGGAGAGAATGTTGGACGTGTGGAATTTCTCATGGGATTTGGATATTTTCTAGAGAATGAAAGAGGGAGATAGAAATAATGGGTGTAAGGATGGATGGAGTGGTGTTGTAAAGATGGGAGATGGATGGGTATGGGTGAGTTTTGAAAATTTGAAAAAGGAGTATGGTTATGTTTGAAAATTGTAAAAGGAGGAATGGTGAGGTGGAGAGAGAGTGGACTTTTGAAAAGGTAGGGATGGGTTGTTGTACTTTGGGTAAGGCTTGTACTTGACATTGATTGATGGGACATATTGTAGAAATTCCCTTGATAATCGCAACGCGCGGCATTTTTTCAGAATGAACGTAAGCCTACATCTCCTGGCCTAGGCATTAGTTCGGTGCGCGAGTCACGGCGTTGGAACTGCGGCAATGGCACGGTCACTATGATACAAGTTCTGGTTCAAGCCAACTTTAGTATGCGGGGCCCAGCTTAGGATCGTGCGCAAACGTTGGGAACGGGTCGAGGATTGTCGAAATTCGACCGGAAGGACCACGGAAGCCTACGGAATGGTACGGACTAGGATACGGGTCTTACATAATCTCCTAAGCATATCTCAAATCTGTGATAATGGGCATGTGGTTAGATTTAACAAATAAGAATGTGAAATCCTAAACCAATCTGGAAAATCTATAATGAAGGGTCATCACACAAACAACCACTACTACATTATTAGAGTCAAAGAAAGGACTGATGCCTAAAAGAACTGAGCATAGAAAAATAAGTCCAAGTCATGCATCCAGATTTGGATATTTGCTGAAATGATACAATTTTTACTGAGCTCTAAATGATATATCTGAGGTTCCTCACCTCAATCTTTTGTAAATAAACATTCAAATGTTTATAATTTTAATATGTGCATTGAATGTACAAAATTTTGCTGTGTATACTATTGATACATAGATATACTTATAGTATGCATGGAACATTGTCTAAATGTTGAAAACTGAAGACATTCACTTTTAAGACACCCATCGATAATTCGAGTAAACAGTTCATCGCATCGACGTAAAATTGACACCATTGACGATCTCTCGAGAAGCTGAATCATCAGGACAGTTGAGCGTCCTTCTGATCTTTATTGAAAATATCATCAAGGAACCCTGATGTCATCAAAATGATGCTCGATGATATCGATGGTTACTTAAAAATTAAAGACAAAAGAACGAAAAAAGAAACTCACTAGTTGATCTTGGAATAGGATCAAAATTCACAGAACTGGTTTCCCTTCAAACAAAAATGTCTAAAAATCTGGTTCTTCCACAACAACACTCAATGAAGAGCAAGAAAGGCAAGAATAAAATAACTGACTCATCTCCACTTTTCAACTTAAACCTTGTGGCGGAAAGGTCAGTTCAGAGGAAGAGCATTACACCTTTTGAAATCATCAACCTCTTAGAATTGATTGGATGGGGGAATATTATGAATTTTGGTGGAGGATTTCAGCATAATCTGCTGCATCAGTTTTTGAGTCTAATCTACAATGTTGAAAATAATCCTCCAAATGTTTCAGTAGCTATCAAAAATCAGACCGAGCACATCACTTTGAGATTGATAAGCTAATTGATTGGGGTAGAGGTCACTATAATACCTATATCAGAACGAAATATGAATGGTCTCGGTGTATGGGGTGAAGTTACTCAAGCATTGTGTGATGGTGCTACTATACCAAGAAATGCAAAGAATATCCTTTATATTAAATATCTCAATCCTGCATATAAAATTCTTCACAACATTTTCAGCACAAATGTCTATCCCTGTGATGTCTTTGGCAACATGCTTTCTCCATACATGTTAAATGTCTTGTATGATGTTCATCTCGATATTCACATCTGCCTACCCACTCTTATTCTACAACAATTAATTCGGGTGTCCTCAGATGAATCCATCACTGTACTTCCATTCTCATGTCTTATATCTAAGATATCTCGACAATTTGGGCTCTCCTACTAATGATCTCCCACAACCGTGTGCCTGGTTTAATCATGAAGACATCTGCAATATCATTGTCAAAGTGCCTTATAAGGAAAAAATCAATTCAAGCTAAGGCAAAGGTTATCCTGTGCACAGCCCCGTCTCTGTTGAAGACATTCAAGCTGTCCCTAAATAAGATACTATCTAGGATCTGCTTGAGAGACAATCCTACATCATGAAGCGGCTGGATGACTGTGAAGCCTGTATATTAGAGATCAAAACCATGCTGGTAACTCAGCAACAAGCTACTCAACAAATTCCTGATGCCTTACCAGCATAGTAAAGGGTTTTGATGGTCTAACGTATAACCAATGCATCACACACCTGGAGTCTCCCCAAAATGTGAAGGGCATAAAATATCTTTTTTAATGCTCTTCGCTTATATATATGTGTGTTATGTATTACTAATCCACCAAGTGTGAATAGTTTTTGTTGATAGCCTCGAAGTAAAGAACATACTTCGGTGTTGGGGGCCCATGTAGTTTACTGCTATCTGGGGCGGTATATCAATATGCTTTTGGATATTTATGTTTTTGGCTGGTTTGGATATGGCCAAATATAATTCTAGTTTTACTGCCATAACTATGAGTTTAGATCCCCTGGTTCATCTAGGCTCTGACATGGAATGCATATGATTCTCATGATTATCCTAACTACTATATCTAATCTGCTATGCATACATTGATTCTAAAAATGTTGTATGCTTAAACTATTTTAATCATTATACATCAACACTTCAAGCTTCAGTCAATATCAACTGCTACATCTTTGTCAATAACTGAAAAAAAGGGGGAGAACGATTCAAACAACCTGAACAGGAAATTGTATATCTGCTTGAATGGTATTGCAGGTGTTAGGGGGAGCAGCTGCACCAAGATTGGGGGAGTTTACAGTTAGGGGGAGCATATACTGGGTTGTGTATATTGTTTCACTTGAAATTGTAAAATTGTGTAAAATGTATGTACACACAATTTAGGATGTGGTTGTCTAGATACTGGTCTAGGGTGTTTTGGTATTTTGTCATGTAATTGACAAAGGGGGAGATTGAAAGTGCCCTGGTTTGTCAATTAGCATGAGTGTTGAGTCGGACAGACTGCAGAGCCTTATAGGAAGATTAATTCAAAGCGTCTACCTCAACTAGGATGTGTGTAAGCTCACCTCAGGTAAATCTAAGCCTCACATCCCATGTCCCAAAACACCAGGTAAATAAAACCCTTAAAACAAGTTAGAACTTTATAGGGTTTTTTAAGTGAGAAAACTTTTTCAAAAACATAAAATTTCTAAGTTTTTCTAGCTTTGTTGATTTTATCGATACACATCTCGATAGAATTGACCTGCTCTGTCAATGTCCTCGATACTTAAAATGATATCATCGAAATGAGGACAAAAGTGTCCAGCAACTACATATATCTCTGGACTAATTTATCGATGTATCGATCTACCTATCGATATCATTGATATTTAAATCTCGAGTCTATCGAAAGTGACTCGATAATATTGACAGATAGATCTTTGGCGCCCTTATTTTTTCTAAAGAAAATCATATGTGCATCAATATGTTGAAGCCGTTCTCGATACCATCGAAGTTCAAATCTCGATGATATCGATCATGGGTGCCTAGTCTTCTAGAAAAATATTTTAGAATATTTATCTATGATTAGGGGTCCCTCGATAGAATCAATATTCAAATATCGATATCAGTATAGTTTCGATAGCATCAAACAGGGATAGAAACTGTCCAACAAGCTTAAATGAAAATCCTCTGGATTTATCAATGCATTGACACTCTATCGATATCATTAGTATTCAAATTTTAATGATCTTGAAGGTTCGTCGATCATTCTTGTAAACTTCAAATATTTCAAAGTAAGTCTCTCTCATTTTCAAATGTCGAGGATTAGAACCTTGCATCGATGGAATCGAAGTTCGAAATCCGATGACATCGATACGAGTCTCAATTCCCTTGACCAGCTGGCAATTGATTTCAAAAGTGAATGATATTTGAGTTTGTATCATCAAGCGGCCAGTCGATGCTATCGAGAACATACGCTCAATGATATCAACCCTACTCGATGATATTGAACTGTGTCATAAATGTGACTGTTTTATATCCGTTGAAACGTTTTTGCCTATATAAAGAGAGCTTGTCTTTTGATGCTGGGAGAGAGAGAAAAAGAAGAGAGTGCTTTTGAGTGTTTTACCTTATATCATATACCTAAAGCCATTTCTCTCAAGCGAGATCATCCTACAATCCACCCTTATCATTGATATTCAATAGAGTGGATTGGGGAATGAACTTCCACATTCAAGGATCCTCCAACTACTACCTTAATGGCAAATCATTAAGCTGGTATGCCTTGAATGCATAGATGATTGATATAGCTCTATCTTCCTAATAGAAAAACATTTAGAGAGTAGGATTCTGTCATATCCTTGACCCAACCCGTCGCCATATATCAGTACATCTTTTGAGTTACGGATCAAGGAAGTAGAAGACTCTTCATCAATCAACAAAGGAGTTGATCTTCATCAACGAGCTGAATGGGACTCATCCACTTATCTATAAGTAACTAGAGTCTAGAGGACCCTTTGATCATTCCTCTGTAGGATTGGGTCTAAGGTGTTTCTCACCCCTTCAAGCCCTTATAGGAGGCCTCTGGCGAGAGTGTACGTGGTGGGAGCGTTATATGGACCCTTACTCTATGGAGAGCATAAACATCTGGTTGATGGTTAACCTATTTAAAACCTTAAGTTAGAGGTGAACCGAGTGAAACCTCAGGGTCTTGTAGAAGATCCTTGGCCAATGTGCCCAAAAGTGGGTGCGTCGAGTTGACCCTTGCTCGTGAGAGCATAAATAGTCATCCTTAGTGTAGGTTGTAAAGGTTGAAGTTGAACCTGATTTAAAACCTTAGGTTTGAGGTGAGCCGCTGTGAAACCTCCTTAGTGAAATCTGGTACACTAAAGGGTTGAGTGCGGTTATCGGGAGTGGAGTAGACAAGTAGTCAAACCACTATAAAAATAACTGTGTTTGAGATTACTATTCATTTGTCTGTGTGATTTGCTTTAATATTTTCATATCTGAATATCTATGATCACACCTCACACACTTACACAGTCATATCCATCATAAACTAGTTTGAATATTATTTGCATCTTAAATAGTTTGTGATTCGACCCTCTACTGGGCTTGAAAGCCAGTAGAGTTAACTTTGAGTAATCCTAATATGTGTCTGCTGTTAGGGTTGGTTTAATAGGATTTTAAATAAACTATAAAACTTTAAAAAGTCCTATTCAACCCCCTCTAGGACATATTGACATATTCTTACTTCGACTAAAGTGGCCTTCACCGCAATTTCAGTTGTGGCCGCCCATCCAATTTTATTTTTTTGTGGTAAGGGGGAGTAAGTAAGGAGGAGTATTGTTGGTGGAATTAATGTGAATTGATTCAATTTGTTTTGATCTATTTATAACTGGTGCATGATTCTTTAACCAGATTGTCATTGGTTTCTTTTGATAACCGGTGCATGATTCTTTGTGCGTATAATGCTTATGTTATTATGAAGTGTGTTTTGTCACAAATTTGACAAAAGGGGAGATTATAAGTGTTATGGTTTCTAGCTCCTATAATTGTCAAATTTTGTAGTGCCAAAATATCTTGGAATCTATGTCTTGTCTAGCGCATCAATATATTCAAGACAGTGCAAGAACAATGGTTCGTACTTCAAGAACTTCAAAAGCAAGATTACATGTTCATGTTCAAGTATAACATCAAGTGTGAATTCAATGTTTCAAGATTAATAGTTCAAGCTTCAAGTCAAGACAAAGTTCCTATACTTTGAACCTTAAGCTCAAGCTTCAATGTTAGTCAAATTCAAGCTTCAAAAGGTCTTAAGTTCAAGCTTTTATATATATCAAGATCTCAACCTTTGTGAACTTCAAAGATCATCTATCAACCGAAGGAATAGAAGTTTCAATGTTCATACATTATCTATAAGGTATGAATGACCCTAGATTGACCATAGGATAGGTCATTTTGAATACGTAATTTAAATTAGATCATTTTATAGTTGCATAGACCGTTCTCAACTAGTCTTGGACTATGTTTAACTAGTCCTAGCACTGGCTAGACTAGTCCAAGAATTCCTCGACCGATCATAAGTTTGTTACTGATTTTTGAGAATTTTTTATAAAGCCTTGACCAGTCCTAGAGACTGCTCGATCGGTTGTATGAACAGCGCTCGACCTATGCTCAACTAGTCTTGCAGGATCGATTTAAAGTACAACAACTAAATTGGGTTCCACACGACTAGTCGTAGACGGTACTTGATCGGTCATGGAGGCCACTCGACCGATTGAGCAAACCCTACGACCAGTCGTGGAACGGCCTTATCTTATCACGCCCAAATTTTAAAAGGTTGTTGATCCTATGACCAGTCGTGTTGACCTCAGGACCAGTCGAGAGTGCGATTTCTTCACATATAAATAGAGCACGAATTTCAAAGTTTGGTACTTAATTCAAGCTAAGTCAATACGCCACGCTAGGAGATAAGTTAGTGATATTCTTAAGTTATTTAGTGCTCTTTATATATTCTCTTCAATTATCTTTCTTTGTATTTGATTTTGTATTCTGCATTCCAATTTTATTTGAGAGAGGGATTCAAGTATTCCCATTTCTTGGAATCAAAACAAATCAAGCTAGCCCAAGGTGATTTAATTTAAAATCAATCTAGAACCTAGAACCATTTCGTAAGTGAGTGTGGACATTGAACTTCTACGTTGAATTTCTACTCTGATTTGTTCTTCCGGGTTGCATCAAAAGGAGAATATCCAAGTATTTTACAGCTTCGTAAATTCTTTATTTTGGTTTCATAGATATTGTGCCAGGAAAATCTTTGTTTTAATTTGTCTGACGTGATCCAGAAAACTCAGAGTGTAGGGTTTTTGAATTGTGTAAGCCCACTTGAAAGACACAATTGTGAGGGTTTTAGGTGAACCTTAAAAAACTATTTTTATAGTGAATGCTAATATCCACTGTGTGAGGATATTAAGAGTGGAGTAGTTGTGTGGCTGTTGTTTAACAGTTGGTGTACACACAAGCGAACCACTATAATTCTGTGTTTGGTGAATTTGTAGTCTATTTTCTTTATCTTTTGTGATTTAAGATTGTGGGATGTATTTGTGGATGTGAATTTTATAATCTTTACATTTCAGCATTATGTGGTGAATGTTGTAATAGATTAGTTTTTATTTCTTTCATATCCTCTTTTCTTTGAGTTTTTGATACTTACCCACGTTCTAATAAGGCTGTCCTACCATAAACCATTGGTTTTTGGTCTCAGGTTGTCCTTAGAACCAAGTTTGTATCAACCTCTCAATACTAGATTTTTGAGGTTGTTTTACATTTCCATATTATAGATTGTTTAAGTGTTCTCTTTCTTTATTTGTTTAAATTCTGCCAGTAATTTTTTTTTAAAAAAAATTGGGGAAGTCCTATTCGCCCCCCCCCCCCCTTTTAGGACTTAATAGTTAGGCCTTTTCATGATGTGATACCCACGCCAGGATTTGTGGGCCCGCGTTTATTTTGAGGAAAACGCCGCGCGTTGTGAATCCCGGGAGAATCTCTACACAATAGGTGTGTGATCTTAGAATTTCCACCATTGATCACATCAATTAATCAATCACAAGTCAAGTACAACTCATCACTTCACCCATCATACCCATCCCTCTCTTACACAAGCCATCCCCAAAGTTAACTCTTCCTTACACCACCCATCCCTTCCTTATACACACCCATTCTTCTCATCCCATCCCTCTTACAACACCCTCTCCTCTCTCATTTTCTCTACCATTTCCCAAGCTTCCATGAGAGAAAAACATTTCTAAGGAGAAAGAACCTAGGTGTGGCCCATTTCCTACCCCATCATCTCTCATCCTAGCCCTTAAAACTTCATCATCCTCCATTAAAATCGAAGCCAAGAAGCTTAGCATTCCAAGGAGCCTAGAAGATTAGCAATTAGTGGGTGTTCTTAGAATTTCCACCATTGATCTTGATGATTGAGGGCCCACATGTGGGACCCATTTGATGTATGCATTACAAGATAGGGAGGACTCATAGTCATTCAGAAAGAAGAGTTGCTGAGCATTTTTGAAATAATGAGCAAGGAAAGGTTGATGAGGGTCGCAGCGTGGACATGGAAATCTCATTTTATGATTCCTACCAGCTCTTTGGCGGGCTTTGTTCTCTTCCAGTTATCCTGTCAAAATTCTTGGTTCCTTCATAATCCAATCATCCACATAAATAATGTTATTTCATTAATCAAATGGTTAACTGTGTAAAATTGACCAATGATGCTGCAGATTGATGGGAATGACAGTTGCTTCGTTGTCAGGGGAGTTATAAACCTCTAAAGATTTTTCATTTATCTCTATATAATCCCAAGCATGTTGTAGAAACTATTTAGATCCTGAAGAAGATGGATGATTCTTTCTTCTTGAAGAACAAGCCTTCGACTGATGCATGTTTTTAGCCCAAGAGTTATCAGGTCAGAAATGAAGTTTTGAAGAGTGAGGATTTAAGGGCTTAAGAAGGAGTTCGAAGATCTGAAAATTTTTTGACTTAGAAGGAATTTTTTGAGAACGTTTGCGCGTTTGTGCGTAGGGGTGTAATAGGGATTGGTTGTGTGGTATTGCATAAGAAGGAAAAGGGTTCATACAAAAAAGATTGGTTGTGCACAATTTACACACAAAGGCAGGCTGTTGCATGAGGAATCATTAGAAATGTGCAATGACAAGTGGAAGTTGGTAAGTTTGATTGATTATATTTCTTTGCCATAGAGATGACAAACAAAAGATCAAGGGGGCATCTGTTGAGGAATGAAAATGATAAATGAAGGATTAAGAATGAATCATTTTGGGAAACTAGAAGAAGTATGAGAAGAAAGTAAAGAAAGGAACAAAATTCATAGTGATTGCGCAGACTTGCGCAAACCCCAGTGATTGCGTGAGATCGCGCAAATGGTATGGATGGTTGTGTGCACCTGCGGAGAGGAAAATTAGTCAGAATGGTTCAAATGGTTGAGATTTGATGGAAGGTGGGCCCCATGGCCCAAAGATCGAGGGTTTCATGTGTGGAGGCCTATAAATACCCAACTGCCCCTCTCATTTATGGACATTAAAGATTCTGAAGAAGATTAAAGCTCCAAAGAAGAAGAGAAGTCTGAAAGTATCAAGAGGAGAAGGGAGAGAGAAGAGAGAGGAGGTTTTGTGGGGCCCGTACAACACCCTGTTGTTATGCGGAAGTGAATACTCATTAATCAGAATGTCAAGCATGTGTCCTAGTACCATTCTGTTCCATATGATCCCGCAGTCCTCCCGATCGAATTCTGGCGACCTGTAACTTGTACATAGTGTTTACACACGACCTTATGTCGTATCCTGTAAACCTGAGCCAACTTAACCTGTGACCAATGTCATTGTGACCATGTCATCACCGTGGTTCCAACGCTGCGTCTTGAGTGCCAATGCGACACTTAGATTGAGAGTTATGGCCCGCACATCATCATGGCCATGGACCGCACGTTGTAGGGCCATAACCATTCTAGTTAGTGCATTTCCCTAGAGCAATCATGATGATGATGTCATCCTAGCTAACTTACGATGACATCACCACCCATGCTTCTTACTTGTAATGATGGCAAGCTAGTCATGCCTCCTTACACCCACCATAATTAGCTTATAAAATAATGATTATCTCTCTTACATCTCTCTTTCCCTCCCCTTCTTCCTCATTTCTCAGCTTCCCTTGCTAGAGAAAGCTTGGACATCCTAAGCAACCTCCATGGCTAGCCACTTCAAGCTTTAGTTCCCCCAAATCTAGCCCTTAAGAACATATCTCAACCATTAAAACCTTTTCTTGGAGCTCTACAACCTAAAGGTGGGAGAAGGAGGAAGAAATTTGAGGTGGGTGTTATTTCTAGGAGTAGATCTTTTGTTTTCTTTCATAGATCTTTAGTCTTTTTACATAAGGGCATGTATGACCCACCAATCAATGGTGGAGATCCTACCTAACCCCTTGGGTGTGGCCAATGGCCCACCCTTGTTGCATGCATGAGCCATGATGGGGCCATTCTCCATGGACCCCATCATAATGTTTTATTTGAATCCATGCCATTGATGGGTCATTTAGACCTTAGATTTCATGGTGGTGATAGTATCCCCACCTCAGCTTTTTAGATGTAGGGTCCATGCATGCATGGACTATGTATAGACCCATGTGATGATCATGATGGATGGTTTGGATCTTTTGAGGGGCTCATAGTGGTGGAGCCCCTCCATTTGGCCGATCTCTCTCTCTCTCTTGTGATGGTGTGTGGCCCACCTGATATGTTCAACATCCACATTGTCTACTTATGGGCTCACCTTGTTGACTGTCCAGCGGGCAGGCCTGATGCCAGTCCGTTTGGATAAGCCAAGATGAAGGAAAATAAACAAATATCAATTTGATCCAAGTTCTGGTGGGACACATACAGGTGGGACCCACCAGATGCAAATGTTTCATCTAGGCCATCCGTCCATTTGATGGGCATGAGGCCACCTTAATGAGGTGCCCTATCCAGGTCGTTTGTCCGCTAGACGTCCAACACGCATAGACGAAAATGAAAACACAAATATCAGCTTTAATCCAAAGCAGATGGTGGGCCACACGTGTGGACCCACCCGATGTATATGCTTATATCCTCACCACCCAGCATCCTTGGATGGTGGAATACACCTTAATGTATGTAATTCTATCCACACCGTCTGGCCATGGACGGTGGGCCCGTGTGATGTAAGTGTTTTATCCAAGCCATCCAGTCCACTGGACGTGGACCCATATACTGCATGTGTTTCATCCAAGTCGTCTAGTCCACTAGACGTGAACCCCACCTGGTATGAGTTTCATCCATGTTGTCCACCATCCAGCAAGGGACGGTGGAGCCTACATGATGTATGTGTTGTATATCCACACCATCGAGCATTTTTGGATGGTGGGACCCACCTTGATATGCATCTGTCGACGCCGTCCACCTGCTGGACGTGCAGGGCCCACCTGCCACCTTGATGTATATGTTACACATGCTGCCAATCCATTTTTATTAAACCATGGACTGCCCCATAAGGCCCACTATGATGTATGTGTTACGCACACCATCCTCCCATTATGCCCAGATCATGGGTTATTTCATGAGGCTCAATTGTGATGTGTATGAGGCCTATGTGATGAGGCCCTTGTGTGAGGCCCAGTGTGATGTATATGAGGCCCTTGTGTGAGGCCCAATGTGATGTATGTAAGGCCCATTGTGATGTATATGAGGCCCTTGTCTGAGGACCATTGCGATATATGACCCATTGCATTGTATATGTGAGACTCAATTGTGATATGTGAGTCCACTATGATGTATGTGATGATGTTTACGATGCCCATCAATCTCCTAGCTAGTACAAGGTGAAAGTGCCCTGGTTCGTTAATTAGCGTGAGAGTTGAGTCAGTAAGACAAGTGAACCCCATATGAAGATCATTAAGCGTCTACCTCAACTGGATGTGTGCTCCGAACTCATCAAAGGTAAACTAAGCCTCATATCACATGTCCCAAAACACCCAGGTATATAAACCCTTAATTGAGTAGAATAATAGTTTGAGCATAAAAAAATGAAGAAAGATTGAAAAGGTGAAGATAAAAAAGGGAATTGGGAGAATGAGGAAGAAAGAAGAAGATCAAGCATCATCTTCAGTAGTTGTGCGGGACGCGTAACCAGTAATCAGTTGCGCGGACTGCGCAACCAACTTCATTTATTACGCGGGCCGCGCAATTGACTTTCCTATTACGCGGGTCGCACAACCGAGATTAGATATAGATTTGTATGGACGGACAAATCTGATGTAAAGTGGGCCCCATGGCACAAAGATCGAGGGTTCACAATTGTGGAAGCCTATAAATACCACACTCTCCCTTCTCATTTGGGAGAGAAAGTGTAAGCCTCGTATCCTAGACCGTACTATTCCATAGACTTCCGCGATCTTCCCGGTCGAATTTCGGTAACCTTCGACCCTTAACCGGTATTTGTGCGCGACCCTGATTCATATGTCGTCAACCTGAATCGACTCAACTCAGGACTTGTACCTTAGCGACCACGTCGTCACCGTGGTTCCGATGCCGCGACTCGCGCGTCGAAGCGATACCTTGGTCAGAAGATGTGGGCCAGCGTTCAGTGCGAGGAAAACGCCGCGCGTGCGAATTTCGAGAGAATGTCTACGACTTGTCACATCAATCAATCAACCCATCAATCCCATCATGTCAAGTACACATCACCTTTCACCCATCCCCAATCAATCCCCAAAGTCAAAAAGTTTCTTGCAAACCCATGCTTTTCTTACAACTTTTGCCACAAAAGTTAAAAGAAGCCTTACACACCCATCCTTCTCTCTCCCATCCATCACTCCATCACACATCACCCATCTCTCTTTACAACTCTCTCTCTCCTTCATTTTCAAATTACAATCCCAAGCAACCAAGAACTCCTCACGTCCAAGCCCTCCCATAGAGAGAAAAATGCATATGTGAGGCCCACCTTTCCATCCCAAGATCTCCCATCCTAGCCATCCATTTCTCATCTTCCTCCATCAAAGAGAAGCTCAAGGAGACCGACAAGCTAAGGGAGCAAAGAAGATCAAGCGGTGGGTGATATTGGATTATGTTTTCCATTTTTTTTTAATTTAAGGGTCCATCTATGTGGGACCCACCTTGATTAGGCCTTGTATAAAAGAGGGGCCCATAGTGGCGGGGCCCCTCCATCTTTGCCGGCGTCCTTCTCCTTCTTTCTCTATCTCTTTCTATGATTGTGGCCCACCTAATATGTATGTTTATCATCCATGCCATTTTCGGTGGACCCCATCCATGTGGGACACACCATGATGTTCATGTACCATCCCAACCATCCATTGGGGGGCCCACCTTGAGGTGGCTAATAATGGGAGTGGCTGCCAGTGAAATACGAACTGATGTGGGCCCACCCAGCCCCTTAGATCAGGTGGCCGACCGAGTGAAAGATACCTTGTTTCAGCACTAGAGGTCATGGTATCGCACCCTATGGAGGTGGCTAACATGGAGTGTGCACTGACAGTGGGTGTGGACTGGCATGGGGTCCACGGGACCCATCCACACCGTCCACCCTTTTTGACGGGGCCCACCATGGTGTGCGTGCTCCCTTCAAGCCGTCCTCCACCCAGGACGGTGGGGCCCACATTCGTGTGGGGCCCTCCTTACACACCCAGATTCATAGCTCAAATGGCAGACTGAGTGGAGATACCTCATTGCAACACTAAGGTCATGGCACGATTCCCCAGCAGGGGTGGCCTGCGCGTGGGACCCACCTAAGTCTTGGATGCGGCTAGAGCTTGGTCTGACCATCCATTCAAGTGGGACACCCACGATGGGTGGGCTGGATTTGTGAACCCCATCTCGGTGGGCCTAATAAATGTATATGAATGTTTTAATGGGGGGGTGGCCCTCTCAACTGTTATATCTGGTATGGTCCACACATGTCACAGATTGACTTGATTTTTAAGACCTATGCCCACGCTGGAATGATGCATCTGACTAATGGGTTAGATGTTTGGCAAACATCACGGTGGGCCCTAGCTCACGTGGCAGACGGAGTGAAAGATGCCTCGTCTCAACACGTGAGGTCTTGGTATCAATCCCTATGGTGTTGCTAACGTGGAGTGTGTACGGTCATGGGTGTGTGCTAGCTGTGGGGTCCATGGGACCCATCCACGCCATTCATCCACTTGGAGTAGGCCACACCATCACATAAGTGGGACCCACCCCACGTGTGTGGCAGCACCGTGATGTATGCAACTGTCTAGGCCATCCACGGCCTGGACTTTTAACATATGATATATATATTATATTATATTATATTATATTATATATGATATATTTTATTATATAATATAATATATGTATTATGTATTAAATATGGTATTGTGGTGGGCCCTACGTGGCACCCACCTCTGTTTGTGACAGAGATGAAAAAGGCAAAAAGTGATGCAGCTTTGCTGCTCATAGAGTGGCACTTGGCTTACTCACTCTCTCTCTCTCTCTGTCACTCCCTCTCTCAATTTCGGCAGTAAGTTTCGTGGGTCCCACCTTTTCCATCCACACTGTCTGCCTATGGGATCCACCATGATGCATGTATTGTGTGCAAGCCGTCCAACCATTTGAAATATCATTCTACGGCGTGAGCAAGGAATGGGTCAGATCTAAAGTTCAAGTGGGACCCACCGTTTAAATAGTGGATCGTAATATCCACCGTTCAAACTTCTAAAGGCCGTGGTAGTTCTAGCTGAGTTGATATTATTTTCACTTCTTTTATCTCTATGTTAAATTGTGAATAAGACGGATCTCAAAAATATATGAGGGTGGGCCCAATTTAATGACCTGAGGCCCATTTGACTTGGCCTATTTGATTTGGCCCAAATGATTTGGCCCATTTGATCGGCCCATATGTTTAGGCCCATCTTGATGTAGTTATGGCCCATCCGTTGGGGCCCACCTTAATATATATGAAGCCATGTTAGGAGGCCCATTTGATGTAACTAAGGCCTATGGGTTGAGGCCCAATAAGATGTACACAAGTCCATTCCAATGTGCAACCCTACCATGGTTTGAGTAATGATGTTTATGGCGGCCATGCCTTAGGAGCAATGTTGGTTTGACATCCACATTGCAAGTTTAAACATTGGTTAAATGTCCACGTTACGACTCTCCCTAGGGCCCATTGTTTGGCCCGTACTTGTTGTGAGTAGGCCGTCTAGGCCATATGCGTTGTAAGGATAGTGCATTACTTTATAACATGTGTAGTATAGCTGCATAACTCATGATCATACGCATCATATATATGCTTGATATGAGAAGTGACTGATCATAGCATATGCCTTCAGGCAGATTGTTTAGGGGCTCCCGAATAGGCTGTGTTGCCCTACATGAGCGCACGACACGCGTAGGATTTCTGCATGACTAGATAGTGTGATTCATGCATTCGTATTGTGTGACATGGTTACCGTACGCCCTAGCGACATCAGGGTCGTAGCCTCCACAAGCGTATCGTGGTTAACAGGATTGGATATCGAAAATCTTGTTCTACATGGTGTGCTATAGATATCCCTAGGTGAAAGTCCCTAAACCCTTATAGTACCAAGAGGTTGCTCCAACGTCTAGACTGAGTGGGTGCATGAGCGCCGAGTGCCGATTACCAGACAATTGTGCTTTCTACTGTGTTGTGGTCGGTTGGAAGGGGGTGCAGCTTTACCCGCCCGAGAGGAGGGGGTAAAGCTAGGCTGAGTCTAACCAGCTCAAGGAATAGGTCTGCTATTGACGAGCTGAGCCCGATATTGGCAGGCAGATAGTGAGGTCTTTTTCACTCACCTTATTGCGTGCGATGGGGCGGCAATCTGGCTTGGAGTGTACTAGACCCTCGTGATATCCCAGATTTTGAGCTGTATTGATGTGGACTTAGATGAGGATTTGTATGCTTGAGTTGCATTTTGCATTGCATGGCCTTGGTAGGGCCAACATCATTCATGGTTTGCACCGCATGGCCTTGGTACGGCTATGGTATTCTTGGCTTTCATCCGCATGTTCCGCATTACTCTGATACTGCATAACTGCATTACCACCTTGAGCACACACTTTCACCACCCTCTAAGCTTTCTATAAGCTTATGCACGACCGTTGCATGCAAATGACGTTGGATCGTAGCAGCGCTGAGGCTTGAGCACGTGGCAGCTTATTTTGGAGTTTTGTTCATCATCATTGTATTTCCCTTTATGCTCATTGTATTTGTAAAGTTTTTTATCATAGTGGAAATGTGATGGAGTTTTTGGTTGTTGTTGTGGGTTATGCCTTTGGTTATGCTTATTACGAATCAAACTGATGTTAAAAATCCTCCTCGTAGCATCCCAGGATCAGAACCTGGCAAATGGGCGCTGGGAACAGAGAATGGGGTTCTCGGAGGCTATCGGCACCGGATTCGGCGATCGGGAATTTTGTGATCCCGGTTTCCGAGTTTCAGGTGTGACAGAAAGAATTTTGGAAAAGGAGCAGAGTTCGGAAGGAAGATAGAAGGTCATAAGGGGAAGCTAGAGATTGGTTACGCGAGCCATGCAATCAACAACTAGTTGCGCGGGTCTCGCAACCAAACCATGATATGGTCAGTTGTAAAAAGAGCCAAAATGCTACCGAAATTGTCCAGTTTGATCTTCGTAGCTCTAAGATCTCCTTTTGCGCAAGGCACAAGCTCAAAAAGGGAATAAATCGAATGATCAAATCAGCACAACATTCCTCCTAAGGAGATGACTGAAGCAAATGTCAAAATGCAGTCGAATTTGAGATTTGACATTTTAAACTTTTTTAATTTCAATTTATGTATTTCAAATAATCTATCATAGAATCAAGGGATATTAAAGGATGTAAATGAACTCGGTATGAATAAAACAATGATTGTTCTTCTTATACTCTCTTCGTTAAGTTCAAATAAGATACTTTCCCCCAAATCGAATGCATTTGTTACTATTCCAAACAAAATGACAACGGGAGGATAGAGAAGTCAAATGAAACTCCATCCTCCCCTCTCTTCGTAAGTCCTATTACGTCGACATATTCCCACTTTACTCTGATTACGGCTTCGTCGAAGAGTGGAGAAGCCACAATACATATGATTGGAACAAACCAGGAAAAATGCCAATTACAGAGGACTGTATGAATGAAATGGCGGAAGCACAGAGAGCATTAATGGAAGAATGCAAAATCTCAGAGAAGCTTTAACGACTCTCACACACAATGTAACCCAGATAGCTGCTCCCCCAATGATGGGAATAATGAATGGCAAGAAAACCAACCCGAAGGCTTTCAACCACAGGGCGCAGGATCACTAGGGTTTGTCCTAGCAACGAGAACCATAACACAAGACGAGGTGAGACAAGTCATCGAAGAAGCTGTCAGATTAGAGAGGGAACATGAGAATACTGGCTGTTTCAGATATCGAATGCCGTATCTAAGAAAAGTAGAAGACGTCCCGTTCCCAGCCAACTTCAAGCATCCAGACATTTAGAAGTTTAATGGAGAAGGGTTAACGACAGAGCACTTAATGAACTTTATTACTAGCATGGGAAATTTTTCTACGATACCATAGTATTACTTACGATTGTTTGGATCATCTCTGATGAACAAAACATTCCGATGGTATTCCAGCTTGACCCCAGGGTCGATACATACTTGGTAACAAATGCAGGATGCCTTCATGTCAAACTTCTTCTCTTCAAAGAGTGATGTCAGTATTACGGAATTGGCTTCCGTACGACAAAGAGAGGGAGAACCAGTAGAGAAGTTTATAGATAGATGGAAGACATTGGGAGCCTCGTGTAGGTAGCTACCGAAAGAAAAGGAACAAGTCAAGATGTGTCTAAACTCCATGGAAATGTGAATCACGTTGGGACTCACCAATTTCGATATCAAAACTTTTCGTGACCTAGCCACTAAGGCTCATGCTTTAGAGTCGATGACTCGGAAGATGTCAGCGTTTCACAATGATACAACCAAGAGAGTGCCCAGCGCGATGGCCATAAATACCGTTGATCGTGAAAAGAGAAGTAAAGACGCAAGAGACCTAAGAGATAAAAGGCCGGAACGGAAAGAAGAATCAAACCAGCCGAGAAATAGATACAGTGGCAAAAGGCCCAAAATGTTCAATTCTCATGAAAGGTTTGCATTCGATAAGGAAGATGTTCTCCCTATGATGAATCAATTGTTAAAAGCCGGTACGATAGAATTACCAAAACCCAAGTGCCATAAAGACATGACAAGAATAAGAGAGAGATTTTTGCCGATATCATCGCCTGGTGGGACATCCGATGAAAAATTGTTATACGTTGAAATGTATAATACAATAGATGATAGACAAAGGTGAAAGAGTGATTGGGAAAGAAAAAGAAAGGAATGCAACGACAACAGTGAATATGCTCACAATTCGGGAAAAGGCCTAAGAAAAGAAAGAGAAAGAAGACTGTAAGACGATAAAAAAGGTAGTGTTGATTACACTACAATCAAGAAAGAAGATAGCAAGCCTTATGAAGCAGAAAATAGGAATTATAAGAAGGGAAGTTGTTGAAAGACAGAATAATGATGATAAGAAAGAATAGAAGGATGAGATGACAAAAGTGACCTACAATGTGGTAAGTCATTTGAAGGGAATACTAGCTCGATTAAGCATTTATGATGCGTTTAAATTGTCAGAGGAATTTTAGCAGAGGTTAGTTCAAGTGCTATCTAATCACGATGTCAGAGAAACCTTACCGGCAGAGATAGAAGGCGAAGAATATAATGAGCAGAAGACTGCCTACTAATCATTTTCTTCTCCGACGATGATTTAATTTGCGACGTAGGGCATAACAGGCCGCTAATGGTAGAGGGCCATATCCATGGAAAAAATTTTAAACGGATCATGCTTGATAATGGGTCAGCAGTGAACCTCTTACCCCTCTCAATGTTGAGTAAACTGGGTTATCGTTGTTCCGATCTACGCCCTAGTGGAATGATGATACAGGGGTTCAATCAAGATGGGCAATGTGCACTCGAAAAAATTATAGTGACGTTGGAGTTAGGAAAGCTAACTACTGATATCATGTGCTACATTATAAACAGAATAACGACATACAATCTTCTCCTAAGAAGGCCATGGATACATTAGTATGGCATTGTACCATTTACTCTACGTCAATGCTTCAAATACTATAAAGATGGAATACAATATAAAGTAATGGCTGATGCGAAGCCCTATACAGAAGCTGAGGTCTTCTTTGCAGATGCTAGTTATTATAATGGGTTTTCTAAAGAAGAAAGAAAGAATAATGAAAAGAAAGTCCTAAAGGACATTCAGATAAAGACGATGAAAGAAAAAAATGGAAAAAGGTAGAATTATCCAGAGCTGCAGAAATAAAGAAGAAATTCTATTTTGTGCCAAAACATCAGAGACAACCAGGGCAGCTGCCGCTAACTCTGTTATCACTGAACAATTGAAGATTTTATAATCCAATTATACAATGCTGTTGCCGTATGTTGAAAGAAATATGCCATTTTCAGCTATTTCGGGAAGGTTTTAGGTCAGGGAAAGTGCTAAGTACCAGGAGCCTATAGAATTCTATGCTCCAACAGAAGTAAAGATAGGGGAAGAAGCTAAGAATAATGTGTATAACGGTAAGCTGCCACTCCAAGATCTTAAAAAATATAGCCTGGCAAGCAAGAAAATCATGAAAAACATGGGTTTTGATTACGAAGAACCCACCGGCCTGAATCATGGGAGAGGAATTCAAATTCTTATTAGGGTTAGTCAGGAAAAACGAGGAAAATTTCAAGGAATGGGGAAAGAATCATCGGTGAACATGGTTACAACTGAGCAGTTACCAGAAGAAGATCTTAAAATAGTCGAGCATCCTGAAATGGCCCCAAAACAAATGAAAGACGAGGGCAGCCAATGATAGACAGTTTGCGAGAAGTAAACTTAGGTACGGAGGAAGAGCTGAGGAACACATTCATTAGCGCCAATCTTCCTGATTAGGAGGCTAAGAAATAAATTCAACTTCTCAAAGAAAATAGAGACTTCTTTGCTTGCACATATGCAGAGATGCCAGGTTTAGAGCCTTCGGTAGCAATGGACCGGTTAAATAGTTTTAAGGAGAAAAAGCCAATTAAATAGGCACAAAGGCGATTTCACCCGGACTTGGTTCCTATGATAGAAGAAGAGCTAATTTTAAAGTTAGGTTTATCAGGGAAGTCAAGTATCCCAAGTGGATATCGAACATTGTCCTAGTGAAAAAGAAAAATGGACAAGTAAGGGTGTGCATTAACTTCAGAGATCTAAATGAAGCCTGTCCGAAAGATGATTTCCTCTCTCGATAACCAAATTGCTAATTGACAGTACAAATCAGTATGTTATCATGTCCTTCATAGATGGCTATGTGGGTTGTAATCAAATTAGAATAGCACCTGAAGATGAGGAAGCAACAACATTTAGAACTTTGCTGGGGATTTATTGTTATAAAGTTATGCCATTTGGTCTCAAAAATGTTAGGGCAACATATCAGAGGACAATGCAAAATATCTTCCAAGACATGATGCACAAACATGTTGAGTGTTACGTTGATGATTTGGTGGTCAAGTCAGGTAATCATCAGGAGCATCGTGAACATTTAGCATCGGTCTTCCTTCGACTCAGAAAGAAACAATTGAAAATGAATCCAACTAAATGCACATTTGGGGTGTCTTCAGGAAATTTCCTTGGTTTTGTTATTAGGCATAAGGGCAACGAGATCGACCTATGGAAAGTTAAAGCCATTTAAAATATGCCGCTATTGAGCGTACATTCGCCATTTTCTTTCGAATCTGGTAGGGAGATGTCAACCATTTTCTCATTTGATGAAGAAAGGCAAAGAGTTTGTATGGGACCAAGCCTGTCACAATGCATTTGATTAGATAAAAGAATTGTTGAAGCAGCCGCCAGCATTGATAGCTCCGATAAAAGTGAAGCCACTTATTTTATACATATCTACAGCCAAGAATTCTTTAGGAGCTTTTTTGACACAGGTGAATGAATCTAGGAAAGTGAACGCTCTCTATTATTTAAGTATAACTCTAATGGGCATGAAATGTAACTATTCTCCAATTGAGAAAGAATGTCTGACACTGATATTCACAGTGCAGAAATTGAGACACTATTGTCTCTCCCATAACATAACTTTGATTTCAAGAGCAGATCCGATAAAGTTTTTGATGATAAGACCAATGTTATCAGGGAGATTGGCCAAATGGAAGCTGTTACTTTCGAAATATACTATTACGTATGAGCTGGTAAAAGAAGTAAAGGGGTAAATAGTGGCGGACTTCCTTGGAGCACACCCCATGGTAGAGTGCAAGACCATTAGTGATGATTTTCCCGATGAACAGGTTATGTTGGCTGAGTCGCAAAGCCCACGGCAGATGTATTTTGATGGCGCTTCGCAAGCATCAGGGGCAGGTGCAGGGGTGATATTCATTACTCCTCAAGGTGACTTGTTACCTTACTCTTTCACATTAGGAACTGCATGTACAAGCAATGAAGCTGAATATAAATTTTTCATCATTGGAATGAAAATTGCTCAAGAAATGAAGATGAAAATGCTGCACATTTTTGGGGATTCTAAATTGATCATAAATCAGTTGATGACTAAATTTGAGATAAGAAAGTAAGAACTCTTGCCATACTGCCGAAAAGCACAATAGTTATTGGAGCAGTTTTGTCATGTTGATATCAAGCATATACCACGATCTGAAAATGCAGAAGCAGATGCTTTGGCTAGCCTGGAAGCGGCTCTATCCTGCCCAAATCAAAGCCCTCTCTAGGTGACTATAGAAGAAAGAAGATTTTTACCATCTCTAGAGGTCATCGATGAAATTGTTGAGACACTTCCTATATCATGTTTGGAGGTAACGACAGATGATTAGCATCAAACTTTCATAGATTACCTCAAATATGATATCTTGCCATAAGATCTAGCGTTGAGACAACAAATCAAGCAAAGATCGAGCAGATTCATCATATGTAGCGAAGTACTATACAGAAAATCTTATAATGGAATGTTGTTGTTGCCTAGATGAACGAGAAGAAAGCCAGATGTTGCGCGAGGTGCACTCTGGAGAATGTGGGGTGCACCAAGCTGGCCAAAATTTATTTCATCAGATACATCGAATGGCGTATTATTGGCCTACCATGTTCAAAGATGCTATAGATTATGCGAAGCGATGTCACAAATGTCAGATTCATGGAGATGTTATAAACATTCATCCAAAAGACCTGCATCAGTCAGTCACCTCTTGGTGTTTCTCTTCATGGGGACTTGACATTATTGGTCCTATAAATTTGCCTTCATTCAAAGGAAAATAGTATATTTTGGTAGCAATAAATTACTTCTCCAAATAGACAGAAGCGATTTCACTGCGCAGTTACAAAGAGAAAGATGTGGTTAATTTCATCTGGCACGCAATAATATACCTCCACGGTATTTCGAAGAAAATTGTCACAAATAATGGCACTCCTTTAAAAAACAGAGGCATGGAAAAGCTGTGTTAGAAATTTGGCATTCATCATTCATTTTCAACACCTTACTATCCACTGACCAATGGGTTAACAGAGGCATTTAATAAAAAGATAGTCAAGATACTGAAGAAAATAGTTACAGGAAACAAGCGAGATTGGGATGAGAGATTGTAAGAAGCATTATGGGTATATAAAACTACCCACCAGACAACAACAAGAGCAACACCATATTCACTGGTTTATGGTGTAAAAGCAGTGATCTCGATTGAAATACAAGCAGCGTCGCTCAGAGTGGCAGTACCCTAGTCAATTACAGATGGTGAAAATGTAAAAATAAGGCTAAAAGAACTGGATTTGCTCAATAAGAAATGTCTGGTATCTTAACAGCGATAGCAATTGTATCAGGTAAGGATATCGACTGCCTTCGATAAACGAGTCAAGTATCACTCTTTTAAAAAAGAGGATATGGTACTAATGTTGAAAAGACCGATAGTGGTCACCCACAAAATAGGGGGCAAATTCGAGCCCAATTGGGACGGGCCATATGTAATAAAAGAAGTATACTCCAGTGAAGTGTACAGAGTTGTAGATCAAGATGGACAAGGTATTAGTATACTGGTTAATGCTCGCTTCATCAAACGATATCATCCTTGAAGATACTACTGATTTTGATCCAAAATATTAACAAAATAATGATTCTGCATCAAAAGGGGGCAAGAATAGGCAAGGTCATGGTTATGTTCTGTCAGATGAATAAATAAAGAAGAAATTTACAAGCGCATTAAGACTATGTGCCAACAAGTGTTGCACTATTATTTTTTAAGGCAGCCTACCTAAGCCCTAAAAAAATGGCTAGCTACACATAAGACCTATCATTTTTGCCTTTCCAGCAGCATTGAGAAGCCAGTGGCCCTAAAAAGCCCGTGAAGGCCATCATATCACTACAAAAAAAAATGACCAAAAGCTATGAACTATAAAGGTCTATGGCTACGACTTTAATCTGTAGCTAATTAGCTACGGATATAATCCGTAGCTAAAACTTACTTAATCTGTAACTAAAACATACCTCCAAATAGGACTTTATTAGAGACTAACGATACTTAAGGGGCTCTATGGGACCCATTGTAATATATTTATTTTATCTAATCGGTCCATCAATTTTGAAATATTATTTCAGTGCATGAGCCCAATAATTAGAAAGATCAAAAGTCGAAGTCGACTACACCATGAGAAAGAATGAAAAAATAAATTTATATCGTTAATGTGTTGTGGTCTACCTAAATCTTAGATCTGACTAATTTTTTGGATAAATCCTAAAATGAGTCGTTCAAATGAATGGACGGAGTGGATAATTAACATACACAATGGTGGGCCCCACAAGTCCTAAAATAAATCACCCGTAAAATCCCATCTGCGCACCTCTCCCATGCACCCTATTTCACAAAAGGAAATCCCTCTCTCCCTCTCTCGCCCGCCCGCGACTCACCCTCCCTCGCCCTCTCCTCTCTCTCTCTCTCTCTCTCTCTCTCTCTCTCTCTCTCTCTCTCTCTCTCGCACTCAGCCCTCTCTCGATCTCTCGCGCTGCCTCACCCTCTCTCTATCTCTCAACCCCATTTCCCTCTCTATCTCTCTCGCTAGGGTTTTCAAAACCCCCTTTCGCTGCAAGAAGGAGAAGGAGAAGGAGAAGGAGAAGAAGAACGGTTAGTCTCTCTCTCTCTCTCTGAGATGGATAAAAAATCCTAATGAAGTTATGATTGATTGCAGCTACCGATGGCCACTGATGATGTTCTTTCTTTTTCTACTTTTTTTGAGATAATGTTTTTGCATAAGGACACATTGATTAAAAAAGGAAATGCATAGCTGAACCATTTTTATGCATTCACTACTAAGAATCATCCAATCTTATAAGAGTTTGTGAGTGTTAACAATTATAATGCCTTCTGTTTATGGTTATTTAATGGTGAGCTGATCTGAGTAATTATTTGAGAAATGTAGGTTCGGGGTTGGACGTTCACAATATTTGTTGGATCATGAAATTTTTGACAAGGTATGTTTGATTCCTTTGGCTATTGTTTGAATCTTTTGCTGGATTGGAAGATGTAGGTTTGGATCTGTGGAAAACAATTTTTTTTTTTGTTTGTTTTCTTTTTCTTTTTAAAATTTTCTTGGACCCCTGGTTTGATGGAGAATAAAAACACAATTTTCAGAAGAAAAGAACTGATGAAAGAAAAGAAGTGTGATTTTTCTTCTGGATGACCTTCTTTTGTTAAAGGGTACAAAAAGATGTGTGGATTTTGGCATTGGCGTAGATTAGTGTGGGTTTTCATGAGCTTGGAGTGGGTTTCAAGTGAAATGCATTTTAACATGCACTTATAAAAGCATTGAACAGAATAAGCATGTCTACGAGGATGGAAATTATTGATTTTTATTTAAGTAGCTAAGCACTTAAATGACACATAGCAGTTCGACCCATATAAAATAGTCACAAAATTCAGTTTGTGTCGCTGCAACATGATATTAGAAAGGAATAAAAAGAACCACAAAAAATTTTCATATGTTAGGCTGCACATGCAAGTAACTATATTTGCATTGAGTGGAATGGCTAGTTGTTGAAATTGCCAATGTGCTCAATTTGGCTTTCTGCACATCGACTTGCCATTTCAAGCTAAATGGAAGTGCATGACAAGCAAAGATAAAGCTAGCTTTATATGATAATTCCCTCTTTAGAAAATAGGTTAGTCCTCATGCATTCAAAAAGGATAACATTTACACGCCACCCTATGTGTGGCCAGATGATTGTGAGTTGTTCATCAAGTCCATATCAGTTGTATCATGAGATTTTGTAACGCCCTGAAATTCGGGGGTCGAGCATAACCCAGCTCCCGAGTTCCAAAACATCACTTATGCAACATATTTAATGATGGATGTATGTTGATTGTATTAGTGCATAAAACATGAAATAGATTAAGCCAAAACACAGATATAATTCAGGGATAAGTGAATAAAGCAAGCGGAAGACTTATAGAAAAATGTGTACAAGTGTAAATCCCTGAAGTACATATACAAACCGGGTCGTATGAAAGTGTTACTTATCAAAATTATAAGTATCAAGTTACATCATTTAAATCCCAAAAATAATCCCAGAGTCCCGCGCATCAGAACAAGGCTCATTAAAACCCATCTGAAAACTGTATATAAGAGAAAGCAGCCTCATCATCATCCTTCTCCCGCTCTGCCTCAGAAGTCGCATCAACATCTGCAACATCAGAACCTAAGACAGAGTCTGGTGGGTGTTTAACACCGCCCCAAAAACGTGGGAGTGAGTGATTAACTCAGTGGAACAATAAGGCACTGGTTAACATGTTATCAGTTCAATCAAGCAGTAATGATAAAGCAGAACAATTAAATAAATCCTAAGTACTCTTGTTAATGTAGGGATGTATGCAAAATGATGCGTGCCCTCACGCGTACACCCTCAGCGTCTTTATCAAACATTACGCATGACACCACCTCAAAGTGCGCCACATCTACAAAGCACATGCAAATGCGGTGCATGGATATGATTACCAAGTTGTTATTAGTCCATTTTCATACAGCAGGATTGGGGAGCTAAGATACCTTCCTCATATCACTATCCAAACAGTGATTCATTCTAGGGTCGTCAGTCCTAGGCATCTCATACGATCATATGTTTGAGGTCGTAGCAAAGGGCTCGTCACCAATCAATGCACGCCTTTCATACCGTCGTTACTATACTAAGGCTCGTCACCTCAATATGGTATCCAGGCATGCTCGAGGTCACTACAAAGGGCTCGTCACTAATCAATGTAGGCCGACAGCACGAATATAGTGTCCCATACCACTATAATCGGCTCACGAGTTTGGTTGCTCACTGGTCACTACGGGGAGGCTCGTCACCCCAGCGTAGGCCGACAGCTCGACCATGGTGTCCCATACCACCATGTCCGGCTCATGAGTCTTAGCGGATCAAGTTCCATAGTTAATAGGATTTCACTGGTAAGTTCGGTACCCTAGATTCAAACAGTAGCGTCCATACATGGTGAACATACATCGAACAATCGGGTTACTTGACGAACTCGACTAGCACGAGCGCACGTTGAGTTGAGCGACATAGGGTGTGCAAACACTCCACGTGGCCAAACCACTGCCACCAACTCTAATACGGCTCGGGTTCGTCTAATACATCCTACGTGGCAAAAGTAACCTCAACCACGAACATAGGGTCGATTACCGATTTCCTGAACTAATGCATAGTCCCGAACACATTACACTACTACAGATGTTCATATTGAATGAGAAACAGTAAAGGAGCAACAACTCAAATCATGATACATAAGCACTTGAAGAATATCAACTTAACATAAATGTAAGGATATGTAATGCTTGAAATTAAAAGACAAGGAATGTAACTTGCATAAAGGAAATCATGCACATCAATGGGAGTGTTGAGAATCACTTCTTAATGCCCGCAATTAGTGTAATTAGTTACACTTTAGATCATTCAAGCATTTCTACAAACACTTAGAATACATGATACAACATACATGACGTATGTTGAAAAACAAGCATTTAGACAATTCCTTTTACTAAGGAGTCGTCACACATACATCTAACATACATACATGACAAATAATCATGGAAAACACAGGTGCATTTTTTATACGTATATGGTACTTTATACATACACATAGAATACACAAATCTCAATATAACACATACATATCAGGAAGGCAACGTAAACACAACATTTGGCATGTGAAATCTCATCCATAACAAGAATAAATCATTAACTGGCATTGAAAGCCTTGAAAACCATAACCTATACACTTAAAGTCCGCACCTTAAGCAAGGAAAGAACACTAAACTGATTTCAGACAAGTTGTCTTCATCAACGGCGATAGAATACCCTAAAGCAAGGATAGAAATGAGTTGCAACAACACCAAGACTAATCTAAGCTCTAACATAGGTTAGGGTTAGGTTAACTTACCCCAAGATGAACTCAAAATCGTCAGAATAACAATTCAAAGTAAAGGTTCAAGGATGTAGAAGAATAGGAAAGAATCCAAGATGATTCACCAACTTATCTCTCATTATCTCTCTCTTTCCACTCTCTTTCCAAGCTAGGGTTAGAGAAAATTCGTATGGAAAAGAGGGCTAGGGTTTAAGGACTATAAATAGGCCTAAAATTGATGGAAATAACCCCAGGGCTAAGGTATACTTAAAGTATAACCAAAACCTGCCTCTTACAATCCAACGAAGCACTTCTGGTGGGCCTATAACCACGAAAGGTCGGACTTAAGTTCATTGACCATGGATCTAGGTCAGGCTGAGTTTTCGTACCGACCGGCTCTTCAGATCAGCCGTGGCGGACTACACTCAATTCAACGGTCACGAAATCTCGATCAGGTCCACAAGCACAAGGATATGCCTGGGCCACCTTCCCTTATCAGAGGGTGAAATTGGGTCAGAATCCAACGGTCAGATAGCTTAAAATCATCGCGCAAGCGACGCGACTCATATTTCATAAAAGCTTATTAAATATCCAACCGTTCTCACACTCTTCACTCCGAACTCAAACAAATCGACCCAGAACATCATCTGGACTTGATTTTCAAGGTGATGGTCAAGCCCAACATAGTGATCGCAACAGCCTAAGATCATCGCTATCGGACTTTCGACGCGCGGTCCAGGTCCGATCCAGATCTTCCAAAAAATTTCCAGAACAACTGGATTTAGCGATGGATCTCAGATTTAAGAGTAACATAGCGTTAACTAATATACAAGTTTTGAGCGATGTAGATACAATTTAAAGTGATTGATGCGAATTTCACAAGCAATCGAGTATAGCGCTAATTACCCCAAAAACAACTACTTAAGGAAAAATTAGCACAAAAATTTCCAAGGTCGTTACAATCTACCCCGCTTAAAGAAAATTTCATCCTCGAAATTCATACCTTCATCAATTCCTCAAGGATCAGAGGGTAGGTCTTTCTGACCTCAGCTTCAGATTCCCAAGTAGCCTCTTCTACACCATGATGCATCCATAGCACCTTCACAAGAGGGATAACCTTGCTACGCAATACCTGCTCCTTCCTGTCGAGAATACGCGTCGGTTGCAGTACATAAGTGACATCCTCACTCAACTGCACTTGCTCCCAACTGATAATATGCGAAGGATCAGGAACGTACTTCTTCAGTATAGAAACGTGAAATACGTTATGCACGCCCGCAAGAGGTGTGAGTAAAGTAAGGCGGTATGCTACCGCTCCCACTTGATCTAGAACTTGAAATGGGCCAATAAATCTCGGCGTCAGCTTCCCCTTCTTACCGAACCACAGAACTCCCTTCATAGGAGGGACCTTCAGAAAAACATGTCTCCCACCTCAAACTCAAGCGGTCGACGCCTCGTATCAGCATAACTCTTCTGCCTGCTCTACGCTGTAGAAGTCGACGTCGAATGATGTCAACCTTCTCTGAAGTCACTTGCACCAACTCCGGGCCAAGCGAACTATGCTCACCAATTTCTGCCCAACAATGTGGTCCTCTGCACGGGCAACCATACAATGCCTCATAGGGAGCCATGCCGATACTCGCCTGGAAACTATTATTATATGCGAACTCTGCATACTGAAGACAATCATCGCAACTGTCCTTGAAATCCAAAATAAAAGCTCGCAACATATCTTCCAGGACTTGATTCACGCACTCCGTCTGCCCATCTGTTTGCGGATGAAACGCAGTGCTGAACTTCAGTTTCACACCCATCACTTCCTGGATACGAGTCTAGAAGATAGATGTAAAACGCGTGTCTCTATCAGACACAATCTCCAGGGGAACTCCATGCAGACGTACTATCTCCTTGATATACAACCTAGCTAACTCGTTTGCAGAGTAAGTGACTCTGATCGGTAAGAAATGCGCCGACTTCGTTAATCGGTTGACGATCACCCAAATAGAGTTATATCCCTTCTTCGTCCTCGGCAACCCAGAAATAAAATCCATAGAGATGAAATCCCACTTCCATTCAGCTATGGGCATGGGCTACAGCAACCCAGGAGGTCGGCGATGCTCTGCCTTGACCTGCTGGCACATGAGAGAACGAGAAACAAATTCAGCAATCTGCACCTTCATATTGTCCCACCAATAACTTCTTCTCATATCCTGATACATCTTCGTGCTACGTGGATGCATCGCAGGTTTAGAACTATGGGCTAACTCGAGAACCTCCCGTCTCAAGTCAGGGATGTCAGGAACACATAATCGGCTACGAAAATGTAGGTCCCCATCAGAACTAATACTCCAGTCAGAGTTCTCATCTATACCAACCCGCTACCTCATCTTCACCAAAAGCTCATCATCTACCTGAGCTGCAACGATCCTCTCGTCGATAAGGGGTTGTACACGAATGTGTGCGATAACCTCATACGGCTCAACCATCGTAAGCTTCTGCTCAAAATCACGCACGAACTCCAACATATCCCACTCTGCTATCATCAGCGGAGCCGCAAACTCAATATCCTTCTTGCGACTCAACGCATCTGCCACAAGGTTCGCCTTGCCCGGATGGTAAGAAACATCGAACTTAAAGTCCTTCAATGTTTCCACCCATCGGCGCTGCCTCATATCCAAATCACGCTGCGTGAAAATAAACTTAAGGCTCTTGTGGTCGCAAAAGAGCTCGAACTCCTCACCATAGAGGTAATGTCTCCAAAGCTTTAATGCGAAGATGGCAGCTGCTAACTCCAGGTCGTGCGTAGGATAATTCTCTTCGTGTTTCCTCAACTGATGCGAAGCATAAGCAATCACCCTATCCTTTTACATAAGGACACAACCCAGGCCAACGCGAGAGGCGTCAATATATATAATATACTTAACCCCTTGCTCTGGCAATACTAGCACAGGGGCAGACGTCAACTTGATCATATTGCTAGATTATTTTTTTTATTTTTTAATTTGGAAAGATGATGATCTTGTTAAGGCTAAAGGCCAAAAAATAAAACAAAACAAAACAAAGAAACAAAACTATAGAAAAATAAACACAAATATTTGCTAGAATATTGATCATAGAAATTGAATAAACTTGCTGGAATTTCAGTTTAATTGCTCAATTTTCACCATTACTTGCTACTTTTGTTATTAAATACTCCAATTGTCATATTTCATGAATGCTTACTTAAGATGGATTAGTTGTCTTTCCTTGCTTAAGTTGCCATATTCTGGATCATCTCCAAATCCTTTACTCCTTTCCAACCCTTGGAATTTGCATTTTCCAAGATTCCTATAAGCATCAGAAATTCCTTAATTTTTCTGTTAAAAGAAACAAATGAAATTTATTTATATTAGAAGTTGCTTACTTATGGATGGATGTTTGTTTGCTTGTTTTCATTTGCACATCAATATCAAGCATAAAGACAAAAAAAGACAATAGTATCTTACCATTAATCTCACATCCTGCTAGCCTTTTTCTGGCAATATGCCTTTAATTACGTGAATTTTATAAATTTGATGAAATGTCTGGATGTTGTATGCCTTACTACATGTGAGGAGATTATTTTAGGAGAGAAACAACCATGGAACACGAAACAACAGCTGAGAGTCAGGAAACAACTACAATATTCTTCTTCTTCTTTTTTTTGGCCTTTTTTCTTCTAAAGCTAATTTAAACAATCTGCTTTGTTTACTTCTTTCTTTTGCTCTATATGGGAATTGTGGTGTCTTTGAAGTTTATTAGGTGCGATAATTGAACTATACTCTATTTTCAGGTTTACCCATCCTGCTTGGTGGGCGTTGAAAGGGACTACTTAGCCTTAAGCAAGCAGTATCCAATATTATCAATATCCCTGGAATTCACCGAGGTATGACTTTTCTTATTTCAGTTGTTTCTTGCAAGCAACGGCTATCTTACTTGTCTTGAATCTAGGCTGCAGTGTGTACTCAGTATGTATTGTAATGGATCTTCTCAATTTTCCTTAGATTGTTCTACACTGGCTAAAGGGAAACTTAAATCTGTCATTACACACTCCTGTCAGGTATCTTCTCTTTTTAAATTGCCCTGTTACAATGCAATGTAGTTTTTCATCTGCCTTCTTTCTATTGGTTGTGTAGTTACTTCTGCTGGGGGAGAGTTCGAAAATGATACATGAGGCTAATTTCCAACTTTAATTTTCGGTAAGGTGCAAGTTGAAAATGGACCCCTTGGTTAATAGAGATTCATCTGTAATGAATAGGGAGTGGATGACACTAAGTTTCCAATACCCACATTTTCTTTCTAGAATTAAAAGTTTTTCAAAGTTTACACAATAAAACCTTCCTGGTAGAGAATTTGTTCCTTGTCCATGCACCACTTGTAGATGCACATGTTTTCTGGTTTCTTATGATGATATGGAAATACATTTAATGAAAAATGGATTCAACCCAAGCTATGGGGTTTAGAACATGCATGGGGAGTATGTATTACCTAAGTGTACTGTACGTGAATCAAGTTCCCAACAATACCATAATGTCCCGAACTTAAATGAGGTTCACAACGCGATTGTTCAAGAACTTGGTGGTAATAACCTAGATGAAGTTGTACAGGATGAGCCCAATGTGACCCCTATGGTTGAAGGCGTCTTTGGAGAAAATGATACTAATAAGTTTGAAGCAAATCTATGAGATGCAATGACAGAGCTATACCCTAGGGCCCAAGATTTCACCGTGCTAACTTTCATTCTACAACTTTTCAAATTAAAGGTGAATCATGGATGGAGTGAAAAAAGCTTTATAGAGCTCCTTCAACTACTAAAGAAGGTGTTACCTTTCGGTAACAAGGCCCTAACTAATACCTACCAATCGAAGAAGATCATTACAAAGTTGAATCTTGATTATGTGAAAATCCATGCTTGTCCAAATGACTGCATCTTATACTGGAGAGAGAATGGGATGAAAACCATTTGTCCAAATTGTAAACTTCTAGGTACAAGACTGGAATGGATTCTGAGAAAAAACAATCTCGAATACCTAAGAAGGTGTTAAGGAATTTTCCATTAACACCGAGGCTACAAAGAATGTTTAGTGTGCCATGGTTGGCGAAAGAAATGTCTTAGCACTCAACCAGGAAATTTCAACATGAAAAGATGGAGCATCCGGCTGATTCTATTACATGAAAGAATCTTAATGACAAGTATACAGATTTTTTAGCTGAGCCTTTCAATGTTCAATTGGGTTTGGCTACAAATGTGTTTAACCCATTTGGTACTTTTAGTATGTCATATAGTTCATGGCCCGTTATGTGTGTGACGTACAACCTTCCACCAAAGCTTTGCATGAAACCTCAATTTACTATGTTGACTTTGGTCATTGAGGGACCGCGATAATCGGGAAAGGATATTGACGTTTATTTACAGCCATTGATTGATGAACTGTAAAAGTTATGGCGAGAAGGGGTCACAACGTTCGATGCATACCATGAAAACAAATTCAACATGCATGCCATTCTACTTTGGACAATCCATGACTTTCCAGCACATGGTAACGTTTCTGGTTGTAGGACAAAGGGTAAGTATGGTTGTCCTGTATGTGGTCCTAACCCAGATTCTCTGCGACTCTAATATAGAAAGAAATATGTTTATATGGGCCACAGACGATGGTTAACAATGTCAGAACAGGCTAGGAAAGACACAAGTGCTGGTACGTTTAACAAGAAGGTGGAGATACGACGTCAACCGATCCATCTGGATGAGATTGAGGTCAAAAGACAAACCGCGAACTTGATTATGTAGTGGGGGAAGATTGGGAAGAGTAATATAAGGAGTATTGATCGATGCTGATAAGAGCTAGCGGATGATGTTGAATCACCGTGGTTCTTCAAACAGTCTATATTATTTGATCTGGAGTATTGGAAAGATATTCCTATGCGTCACAACTATGATGTCATGAATATTGAGGAAAATATATGTGAAACCCTTGTTGCCTTGATATTGAACACGCCTGATAAAACCAAGGATGATGCTAATGCATGCAGGGACCTTAAACAATTGGGAATTAAGAAGCGTCTATGGCTGAAAAAGAACAATGGCAAGGTGATTCAGAAACAAGGTCCTTTCTATCTAAGAATAGAAGAGAAAAAACTTTTCATCCAGACTTTACATGAGCTGCGTGTTTCGATCGGTTTTAGTACGAATTGGAGGACCATCGTAAAGGAAGACTGTGTGGATTTAAAGGGAATGAAGTCTCATTCTTACCATGTGTTGATGCAACATTTGCTCCCAGTTCTCATCCAACATGCATTAAAGGATATGAAGGTCACTCATCCTATAATTACAAGCTTTTACACCTTCTTTAATGCCTTGTGCTCGACAACCATAGACCTTCAAACACTCTTTACTCTCGAGAGGGGCATGGCTGAGACGTTATGCCAGCTTGAAACTATATGCCCGCCATCGATATTTGTCATTATGATGGATTTGTCGATCCATTTGGCTTACGAAGCTCGCATATGCGGTCCTGTATACTATCGATGGATGTATCCATTCAAAAGGTACGCTGTGAGCTTAATAAGAATAAATCGGCTTAACATCTACATTTGCATGTATATATAATGTATCATTAACTTTATTAGGTTCATGAAGACATTCAAGGCCTATGTCCGTAACAAGACACGACCTGAAGGTTATATTGCAGTGCAGTACATCCAAGAGGAGACAGTTATATTCTGCAACCAATATAAAGGAAAACAGAAAACAAGACTACTGGAAAAGCTGGAAAAATAGTTTAACGGAGTCATTCCAGGACTACATAAGTTGGAAGATATCGTTGATGATGACCCTAATGATGACGACGTTGGTCCATAAGGTTCAGGTCAAAGTGTTATCCTAGTGGGTATCGAATACGAACAAGCTCATACATGGGTACTGAAGAGTCATCCCAGCTACGACAAGTGGGAAGGGTATGTACAATAAGCTCATATATATATATATATATGTGTGTGTGTGTGTGTTCCTTACTTTATGCAATTTCAATATAACAATGCTATCGAATATCGCATAGGAAGCACAAAGATTTCTTGCAGCGATGCTATAAGAGGACCAACAGGGTGCCTAGCGAGGACGAATTCATATCTTAGTTGAAGAGGCAACCAGAGTTCATTGAATCTAACGATAATGAATTTAAAGATGTAGTGAGAGGACCTCTAGCTTTTCTATTGAATACAATAATTATTGTATTAATGGTCTCCTCTTTGTCACTAAGGACTATGAGGAGAATAAAAAAACATGAAAACAATGGGGTTAGGAGAGAGGGCATGACAACCTTCCGATCAAGTGCTAAGGATATCAATATAATGGATGAAAATCAACCTTAGTATAGAGTCCTTCGTAGAATAATCCAATTGGAGTACTGAATAGGGTACAAGCCCATCCTATTTAAGTGTGATTGGGTGAAAGTGACACATCATGGTGTTTCTTTTTATGTCGAAGAGAATTTGAGATTAGTAAATTTGTCTAGTCTTTACAGTTCAGACAAAGTTGATGACGAGCCCTTCATTCTTGCAGAGCATGCCACGCAAGTTCTCTACTCTAGAGATCTAAAAAATCCTGATTGGCATGTGGTCTTGGAGGTTTTAAAAAAAAATTATCAAAGAAGAGACATGCGTTCTATCGGAACGATTAAAGGTTGTAAGTAATGCCGATGTAGGACCTGATCTCACCTCATTAGCAATGGTTGATGAGTTGATATTTAGTGAATCTGAAGACGTCAGTGTTGTGGCCGAGAAAATAAAGAAATGAAAATGATCAAAGAGAATCTACTGATTTGTTTGTATTTTCTAAGCATGTAACAAAATGATGTTTATTGGAGGAAATCTAATCAAGGTTTGGATAATATAGTGAATTTTTTATACTTTATCTGTGATCTAAGTTATTTCTTAACCATTAGCTTTTTTTTCTTTTTTTTCATATCTGGGAAGAAATAGGCACATGGATTTACAACTAGAGGTATTGGGTGCGCAGGTGCTTGGGAGTACAAATTCAAGCAACACCAAAGGTAATAAGATACTTCTCCTTAATTATATATGTAAATTTCATTTTCTTATATATTAGTGGTAATCAATGATGTGTATATATAACTGTTATTCTTTTTATGTAATTATGCCAGCTTCTTCTTCATCTAGAAAGAGAGGCATTACTAGGGGGGTCTCTTTACTTATGCAACCTGATAGGAAAAAAGTCCTAAAGACAAATGAATTCGGACAACTGAATAAGGACTGTTTCAATCACAAAGACTTTGCATCACATGTCGGTGTCCTCACCCATTCTCATATCTCGATCATATACTTGGACTTTCACCAAGTGCCGAATGAATAAATTCATAGGGTCACAGAAAGATTGTCACAGTTTTATGAGTTTTAGGGTCAAAGTTAGGACGCAAGTCTTTATTACGTTACAAAACGCATCAATGAAGCATGGAGGAATTACAAGAGAAGATTGGGTGCAAATATATTAAAAGCAAGGATCTTATTGCTGTGAGAGATGGTCCTACCCCAGGTATCCCTATGGAGGATTGGAGGGTCTTCGTAGATCAACAAACCACTGAGGAATTCAAGAGGGCAAGTGCAATGAATAAAGTCAATCAGGCCAAGCTAAAAGGACCTATGTGTCTTGGGAGGTACAGCATGGCTGTTACTTGCCATAAGATGGTATGTATTTAAAAATAGATATTACAATTTAAAATTGAATTATCATTCATCTAAATCTATTAATGATGTGTATTTGAATGATATGTAATGTGCCAGTGGCAATGGAGAAGAATCTTACCTCTGATGCCGAGATAGGTAGATGTGAAGTCTTCTTAAGAGCCCATACAAGAAAGGACAAAGTTGTCCAGTATCCTGACCTTGCTGTAAGTGCATCCCTCGTACCACTAACTTGTACCCTTATGAAAAGCCTATGTATAACTTTGAATTATATTGTATTCATTTGTATTTTTTTACAGGAAAAACTATATAAGCTCTATAGTAGCAATCCTGTTTCTAGGATGACCGACATGGATGATGCCCTTACAGAGGTACTAATAAAATTTAAAAATTACTTAAGTTTTATGGTAATTACGAATATCCTAATAACTTGATTTACAATGTTTTACAGTTGGTTGGTTCTGATAATAGAGAGCGAACGTGGGGTCTAGGTTGTTCAATAAGCAAGCTAGGACTGAAGAAGTCAGCCCTTGCTCGTTCAAAGGTAGAGAATGTGACAAAAGAGAAAGAGAGAGAAACTCAAGAGTTATTTTAGGTGAAGAAAAAATTGGATGATATGACTCAAGATATATTTGAGATGAAGAAAAATTGGTGGATATGCAGAAAGAGAGATAGTATACTCAAAATCTCTCATCACCAATAGTCGCTAAATCTACTCCGGCATCGTCGGTATGTAAGTATAAATTTTTTACTGTATTGAGCTTACAATTATATTATAAACGCTAACAATACCAATGTTAATTTATGTGTAAATGTAGTTGGATCTTATATATATCAGTAAGAGATGCGACTTGCTTGGTTTTAGAAAAAATAGTGCAGTTGCTCGTGGTGAAGTACACAAAGTTAATCCAAATGCAACTGTCCATTGCGAACCGTTGGAGGATGGAGCTTTTGCTATTGTCCTAACTGAGGTTATACAACGTCATACTCCTTTGTGGAAAGAAGATGGGTTCGCATCTACACTTGGAGAGGCCAGTCAGGGATCATTTTTATAATGGAGGAAAGAGGCTTTGAGAATTCAATAATTTGAACAAATTTGACACTCTATAATTGAACATGTGTAGTGTGCATTTTGAATTAATTTTAAACGTGTAGTGTGCATTTTGAACTAATTTGACACTTGTTTTTCTTTTTTAAAAAAAATATTGAATAAATTTTGTACTCCATATTTGAACGTATTTATAGTCTTAGGCTCCATTTGGTCATCACATTAGTATTTATGAAAACATTTTTTTTTGAAAACCAAATGGAGCCTAAGCCCTTTTTTAACTCCGCCAATGCAACTCCTTGCATTATCGGTCCCAAGCCCGGGTAAAGGAGGAGGGAGAAGGGCTTTAGAATGAGATCGTTAACTATGGAGGAGATCCTGAAAATGCAGCGAATATCACTGGTTTTATCGTTTTACTTGTACATTCTTGTATTGATTACTCAAGCATGACGGTTATGCGCATTCTTTCAGGTTGATTGGAGTTGCATATTTCAGATTCAAGCATCTGGTACGTCTCTTGTTAAGAATGCACATGTGTAGTCATCAAGCAATACATTATGTGATATTGTGTGCATGATATCTATGTTGTAATTACAGTTATCTATAATAATAATAATAATTTGTTCATTATAGTGCATTCACAATAGTTATCATTGTGGTTACAGTTATTCATTATGTGATAGGTTTTCAGGTGAGATGAACGAGTTTCAAAACAAAATAGTCTGCCGTTTTGAGAAGCGATTCCCAGGATGTATTTGTGTTTTAGGGGCCATCTGCACCTTAGAAGCACATAATGGAAGGTAAGGAAAACCCTCGAGTTCCCTTCTATGAATCATGAGAAGGTATTTGTGTTGAATCCCATACATTGGCAATATTAGGCATGCTCATGAGCAGGACATGCATAATTCCGTAGAAATTGATGGAGCAGACCCGAATATGCGTCGGAGCTATCCGGATGTTGAGAGGGGGTCCCTAGAGGTGGGAACCGCTATTATTACCATGATGAAGCTGTCCATTTCTTATGGACAACAATGGATTGGCCTGGCCATTTCGACAAGCCGTGTTTATATATTTGCTCGAAATTAATGGAGCAGACCTGGATTTGCGTCGGGGCTATCCAGATGAGTGGGGTCCCTGGAAGGTGGGAACCACTGCTATGACCATGATGAAGCTGTCCATTTCCTATGGACAGCATTGGAGGGGCTTGGCCATTTGGACAGGCCGTGTTTATATCTGTATTTGCAGGTACCACACCCTTAACCTAAACTACACTCTAAACCTATAACCTAAACCTATTCTCAATTCCCTAAAGCTATAACCTATAACCTAAACTTATAACCTAAACCAAAACCTATAACCTAAACATAAACCTATACTTATAACCTATAACCTAAACCTAAACCTATAACCTATACTTATAACCTTAACCTAAAACCTAACCTAAACCTATAACCTATAACCTAAAACCTAACCCGATCCTGAACCCGAACCCTGTAACCTATACCTAGACCTTAACCTAAACTTAAACCTATACTTATAACCTATAACCTAAACTTATAACCTTAACCTAAATATATTCTCAAATCCCAAAACCTACACTTATAACCTAAACCTAGACCTTAACCTAAACCTAAACCTATACTTATAACCTATCACCTATAACTTAAACCATAACCTATAACCCAAACCTTAACCTATAAACTAAACCTATAACCTATAACCTATAACCTAAACCCAAACCTAAACCTGATCCTGAACCCAAACCCGATTTCCTAAACCTAAACCTTAACCTATAACCTATACTTATAACCTTAACCTAAACCTATTCTTAAATCTCAAAACCTATACCAATAACCTAAACCTAGATCTTAACTTAAACATAAACCTATACTTATAACCTATAACCTAAACCTAAACCTAAACCTTAACCTATAACCAAACCTAAACCTATACTTATAACCTCAACCTATTCTCAAATCCCAAAACCCATAACCTAAACCTAAACCTTAACCTAAACTTATAACCTATAACCTAAACCAAAACCTATAACCTAAACCTGAACCCAAACCCTAAACAGAACCCGAATCCCTGAACCTTAACGTAAACATATAACATATAACCCATAACCTAAGCCTATACCTAAACCTAAACTTATAACTTAAACCTAAACCTATAACCTATAACCTACACCTAAAACCCAAACCCTAACATAAACCTAAACCTAAACTTGAAAACCCAAACCTAAACCCGATCCCGAACCCGAACCCGATTTCCTAAACCTAAACTTATAACCTTAACCTAAACCTATTCTCAAATCTCAAAACCTATAACCTAAACCTAAACCTATATAACCTTAACCTAAACCTTAAACTTAACCTATAACCTAAACCTTAACCTATAACCTTAACTTATAACCTAAACCTATAACTTAAACTCAATTTCCTAAACCTTAACCTATAACCTAACCTAAACCTAAACCTATAACTCAAACCTGATTTCCTAAACCTAAACCTTAACGTATTCTCAAATCCCTAAACCTAAACCTACACCTAATCCTAATCTCAACTCCCTAACCTAAACCTAAACCTAAACTTGAAAACCCAAACCTAAACCGAATCCCAAACCCGAACCCGATTTCCTAAACCTAAACTTATAACCTTAACCTAAACCTATTCTCGAATCCCAAAACCTATAACCTAAACCTAAACCTAAACCTTAACCTATAACCTAAACCTATAACCTAAACTCAATTTCCTAAACCTTAACCTATAACCTAACCTAAACCTAAACCTATAACCCGAACCCAATTTCCTAAACCTAAACCTTAACGTATTCTCAAATCCCTAAACCTAAACCTACACCTAATCCTAATCTCAACTCCCTAACCTAAACCTAAACCTAAACTTGAAATCCCAAACCTAAACCCGATCCCGACCCCAAACCCGATTTCGTAAACTTAAACTTATAACCTTAACCTAAACCTATTCTCAAATCTCAAAACCTATAACCTAAACCTAAACCTATATAACCTTAACCTAAACCTAAAACTTAACCTATAACCTAAACCTTAACCTATAAGCTTAACTTATAACCTAAACCTATAACTTAAATTCAATTTCCTAAACCTTAACCTATAACCTAACCTAAACCTAAACCTATAACTCAAACCTGATTTCCTAAACCTAAACCTTAATGTATTCTCAAATCCCTAAACCTAAACCTACACCTAATCCTAATCTCAACTCCCTAACCTAAACCCAAACTGAAACTTGAAAACCCAATAACCTTAACCTAAACCTAAACCTAAACTTTTAACCTAAACCTATTCTCAAATCCCAAAACCTATAACCTAAACTTAAAGCTTAACCTATAACCCTACCTAAACCTAAAGCTTAACCTATAACCCTACCTAAACCTAAACTTATAACCTAAACCTATTCTCAAATCCCAAAACCTATAACCTAAACCTAAACCTTAACCTATAACTCAACCTAAACCTATACTTATAACCTAAACCTATTCTCAAATCACAAATACCATAACCTAAACCTAAACCTTAACCTAAACCTATAACCTATAAACTAAACCAAAACCTATAACCTAAACTCGAACCCAAACCCAAACCCGAACCCGAACCTGAATCCCTAAACCTTAACCTAAGCATATACCCAAACCTAAAACCTAAACCTATAAGTTAAACCTAAACCTATAACCTATAACCTAAAGCTAGAACCTAAACCCAATAACCCATAACCTATAACCAAAACCAATAACCTAATCTCAAATCGCTAAACCTTAACCTATAACCCAACCTAAACCTATACTTATAACTTAAAACTATTCTCAAATCCCAAAATCTAAACTTAAAACCTAAATGTATTCTCAAATTCATAAACCTAAACCAACACCTAATCCTAATCTTAACTCCCTAACCTAAACCTATAACCTAAACCTAGACCTTAACCTAAACATAAACCTATACTTATAACCTATAACCTAAACCTAAACCTTAACCTTAACCTAAACCTATTCTCAAATCCCAAAACCTATAACCTAAACCTAAACCTATAACCTAAACCTATCGCCTTAACCTAAACCTAAAACCTAAATCTAAATGTATTCTCAAATCCCTAAACCTAAACCCACACGTAATCCTAATCTCAACTCCCTAACCTAAACCTAAACCTAAACCTAAAAACCCAAACCTAAACCCGATCTCGAACCCGAACCCGATTTCCTAAACCTAAACCTTAACCAATTCTCAATTCCCAAAAACAATAACCTATAACATATAACCTATAACATAAACCTAAACCTAACCTAAACCTAAACCTAAACCTATAACCTTAACATAAACCAAAACCTATAACCTAACCTTAACATATAACCTATACCTATAACCTAAACTTATTAACCTATAACCAAACCTTAACCTAAATCTAAACCTATAACCTAAAACTAAAACTTAAACCAAAAACCTAAATATATTGTAAGACCCGTGTCCTAGTCCTTACCATTCCGTTGGCTTCCGCGGTCCTTCCGGTCAAATTCCGCAACCTTCGCACCGTATTCGGTGAGTACTTCGACTAGTCGAACAAGGACTAAGACTAGTCGAGAAAATGACCTATAAACTTATGAAATGACCGACATACAATATGTAATGAATATGACTCAACCTATGGTCAATCTAGGGTCATCCATACCTTGTTTGTGAGTTGGAACAATTGAAACATCATTTGCTTCAGAACCTTAATTTCTTGTGATACGTGAAGATTGAGTTCGATCTCTTGAATTTGACCTTGAGTTACGCTTGAGTTCTTGAGTCTTTAGCGTACAAAATTTGAACTTCAAGCTTGAACTTGAGTTCTTGAGCCTTAGTTCTTGAATTTGAGCTTGAAACCATAAACTTCAACAATCTTGTTTTCAACTTGAACTATTCTAAGCCAGGTCCTGCGCACCGACATCGGCTTGATCCGAAAGTTGCATCATAGCGACCGCGTCGTCGCCGCGGTTCCAACGCCGTGACTTGCGCACCGAACTGATACCCAGGCAAGAAGATGCCGATCTGCGTTTATTCCGAAGAAATACCGCGTATTGCGGATTTCGAGGGAATCTCTACACAATTAGTCCTATTAATCAACCATAAATGCAGCCATACCTCAAAGTACTTCACCCATTCCCTCTTTTTCCAAAAGTCCACCATCTTTCCACCTCACCATTCCTCTTTTTCTCATTTTCAACCACAACCATCTCTCTTCTCCACCAATTTCAAACTAAACCATACCTCTCATCACTCCTTTCTTACAACCGTCACTCCACCCATCCCTCCATCCATTATTTCTATCTCTCCCTCTCATTCTCTAGCAATTTTTTCAAATCCCATGAGAAATTTCACTCATCCAACACACCCTCTCAACTTCAAGTGTGGCCCACCCTCTCATCTCCAATCTCAACCATTCATCTTTCATAAACCTCCATTAAAAGTGAAGGTAAGGAGCTAAGGAGTCCAAGGGAGCAAGGAGAAGGAAGATAAGGTGGGTGATTTGTCATTATCTTAAATTTTAGGGCCCACTTGTTGGTGGGACCCATTTTGATGTGTGTGATGTATCAATGGAGGGCCCATAATGGCGGGGTCCCTCCTCTCTATCTCACCGTATATTTCTCCCTCTCTAGTTTCTCTCTCTCTCTCTCTCTCTCTCTCTCTCTCTCCTGTTGCGATGGTGTGGATCTCACCAATATGTGTTATATCTACCCCATCCATTGGCATCAGACGGTGTGGTCCACCCTATTGCAGGTGATGATCCACACCATCCACTGTTTGGATGGGCCCAATGCATCTTTTATATGTATATATATATATATATGTATGTTATATTTTATATAATATATGTATATAATATATAATATAATATGTATATATATATATATAATATAAGATAAATATTATATCCATATGTATATTAGTGGGCCACATCCACGTGGGACCCACCACAATGTTGTGAATATATAAGTCGTCCAGCGTCCCTGGACGCTGGACGTTGCAAACAGTGAAGTGTTCACTGGCATGTGTGTGTACTTTATAAAAAAAAAGAAGAAAGGAGTGTGGGCCTCTCATGCAAGCCCTACCTTGATGTGTAGACACAATCCAAGCCGTCCATCCTGCTCCTCAGATCATTTTAGACGTTGAACTGAAAAATGAGGCTGATCCCATTTTCTGGCGGGCCATACCATGGGAACTAGTGGTACTACCCTTAAAATCCACCGTGACCCTTCTAATTGCCAAAAATATGGCGAATATTGGACTCCTTTGGTCGGTCTTGGACCAAGGAATCCAATGGCTGGTATGGATCTGGCTGATGTGGGCCCCGTTTGTGGAAAACCACAGAAAATCATTTAAAAAAAAAAAAAAAAAAAAAAAGAAGCAGCAGCAGCGCCACGGGCGCTGCCTGCGCCCAACGATGGACGAACGGACGGACGGCTGGCTCACGGCCCAGTTGTGGGCCCCACCTTGGTTCCTTTTGACCATCAACACCGTGCATTTGCTGGGTACCGACGGACTGGCCGTCTACTCCAAAAATCAGTCTTATACGGAACTCATATGGACCACACCATTTAAAATCATGTGAAGACATGCCTAAATATATAAAATCACTTGGTGGGGCCTATCTGAGTTTTGAACGTTGCTAAAACTTGGTTTGAACGGTCAACTAGGTGGGACTCACCTAATGGGCGGGCTGGATCTGTGTACCACATCACAGTGGGCCCTAGGTTGGGTGGCCTCATCAACCTTAATGAAAAATAAACATTACTGTGGGGCCTCGTCCAAACCGGGTGTACAAAAAAAATAAAAAAGAAATATAACATTACGGTGGGCCCCTCCACCTCGTGGCCCTGTGTGATCAAGTTGTATGAAAAATAAACATTTCAGTGGGCCCTTGGCCCACGCAACCCCATCAATAGGATGTATGGGAAATAAATATTTCAGTGGGCCCTATCCAGGCCCATATCACCTTATGAATAGTTTGTATGTCAAAAGAATAGCACAGTGGGCCCTATCCAGGCCCACGTGACCTTATGAATAGATTGGGTGATAAACAAATATTGTAGTGGGCCCTACCCTGGTCCACATGACCATATGAACAGTTGGTTGGAAACTAAACATTATGATGGGCCCTAGGTGGTTTGGAAAATAAACACTACTGTGGACCCCGGTCTGAATGACCTTATCAATGGGTTGGATGGGGAATAAAATATGAGCATTTTGGTGGGCCCCACTTATGTAAGTATTGTAAACCATACCCTCTATTAGTGTGGGCTCCATCATAATGTATGTGTTTCATCCCACTGTCCAACTATTGTGGAGATAATTTAAGGTCCATTATGAGGCCCATCTTCATGCATTAGTGGTCCTTGTTGAGGCCCACCTTGATTTGTATTAGGCCCATATTATGAGGCCCATTGAGGCCCACCTCGATATAGTTATGGGGCTCATGTTATGTAGCCCATTTGATGTATTTGGGTCCTTGGGTCAAGGCCCAATTAGATGTACAAAAGGCCCATTACAATATGTGATTCATGGAAGGCCATTCCTTGGGAGCAATGTTGGTTTGATGTTCACATTGAATGGATAATGTTGGTTAAATGTCCGCATTATAACTCTCCCTAAGGCCCACTGATAGGCCCAAAATTATGGTAAGAAGGCCGCCTAGGGCCATCTCCATTATATCTAGAGCCCATCTCTTTATACATGTTTAGTATAGATCCGTGATTCATGATCATTCGCACCATATGTATGCCTGATGTGAGGGTGACCGATCATAGCATATACCTTTGGATAAACTGTTTATGGGCTCCCTGATGGGCAGAGTTGCTTCATATAAGTGCATGGTATATACAGGACTGTTGCATGACTGATAGTGTGACTCATGCACTTACATTTGTGTTATTGTAGTTACTGTATGCCCTAGCGACATCAGGGCCATAGCCTCCATAGACACATCGTGGATGGCTGGGTTGGATACCGAAAATATTTGGTTCTAGCATACGGGCGCCATAGACATCCCTGGGTGAAAATCCCTAAACCCGATGGTACCAGAGGATGACTCCAACGTCGAGACCGAGTGGATATACGAGCGCATGAGGGCCGAATACCAGGAGGCCCCGTCTCCCACTGTGTCATGGTCGGTTGGAAAGGAGTGTGGCCTTACTCGCCTGAGGGTAGGGGGCAATACTAGGCTGAGTTTAACCAGCTCGCGAATGGGTCCGCTATCGACGTGCCGGATAGGTATTGACAGACTATTGACCAGGCGAATAGTGAGGTTTCTTACGCTCACTTGGACTGTGCGGCTAGGAGAGCGACAGTGCCATTTGGAGTGTATTGAACCCCGGAGATTATCCAGAATGAGAACTGTACTGATACATGTTGAGGATTGGCATGCTTGAGTTGCATCTTGCATCGCATGGCCGTGTTATGGCCGATAGCATTTATATCTTGCACCGCATAGCCTTGGAACGGCTGATTGCATTCATGTGCTCATCACCATGATTCTGCATCACTCTGACCTTGCATTTTGAGCACGCTTATATTGTACACACACTTACACCACCCTCTAAGCTTTCCATAAGCTTATGCACGATTGATGCATGCAGGTGACGCCAGGACGCAGTCGCAGCCATAGTCTCGCTGTAGTTGGAGCGTGCAGCCGAGCCTCTGGAGTTTTGTTTCTTTTATTACATTGTATTTTCCTTTTCAGCCGCATTGTACTAAAAAGTTTTTGATCATAGTGGATTTTATGGTGGTGTTCTTGTGGTTATTGTTTGTGGGTTATGCTTTTTGTTATGCTCATTATGATTCAGACTGATGATTATAAATCCTCCTTGTAGTATCCCAGGATCAAAATCTGGTGAATGGGTGCCGGGATCCGATAATGGGGTTCTACGGAGGCTATCGGCGCCGGATTCGGCGATCGGGAATTTTGTGAGCCCGGTTTCTGAGTTCGGGGCATGACATATATTCTTAAATCCCTAAACCTAAACCTACACCTAATCCTAATCTTAAATCCCTAACCTAAACCTAAACCTAAAACTAAACTTGAAAACCCAAACTTAAGCGCAATCTCGAAGCCAGACCCAATTTCCTAAACCTAAAACTTAACCTATTCTCAATTCCCAAAAGTTATAACCTATAACATATAACCTATAACCTAAACCTAAACCTTAACCTAAACCTATAACCTAAACGTAAACCTTAACTGTAATGACCTGAAAAATTTCGTGCAAAGACCCGAGTATTACCTCAAATTCCTTAGAAGTTAAATGTGGGTTAATTAGCGCTAAACTCAATTGCTTGTGAAATTAACACCAATCACTTTGAATTTGATCTGCAAGACTCAAAACCTGCAGAATCGTTAGCACTATGTTACCCTGAAATCTAGGATTCAACGCTAAATCCAGATGCTCTCGAGAGTACTTGGAAACTTTGTATCGGACCTGGATCGCGCGTCGAAAGTCCGATAGCGATAATCTTAGACAATGATGATCACCTTGTTGGGTTTAACCATCACCTCAAAAATCAAGACCAGATGATGTCCTGAGATGATTTGCTTGAGTCCGGAGTAAAGAGTGTGAGAAAGGTGAGAAATTAAATATGAATTTATGAAATCTGAGTCGTGTCGCTTGCATGACGATTTTAAGCAATCTGACCGTTGGATTCTGACCCATATTTACCCTCGGATCAGGGAAGATGGCTCAGGCATGTCATCGTGCCGGTGGACCTGATCGAGTTTCGGTGACCGTTGAATTGAGATTGGTCTGCCACGGCTGATCTATAAATCTGATCGGTACGAAAACTCAGCCTGACCTAGATCCATGGTCAGTGAGCTTAAGTCTGACCACACGTGGAAAAAGGACCATTAGAAGTGCTCGGTTGGATAGAAATAAACCCGATTTGGTTATAACCTAAGTATACCTTAGCCCTGGGGCTGTTTTCATCAATTTTAGACCTATATAAAGACCTTAAAACCCTTAGTCTCAATTCCATACGAATTTTCTAACCCTAGCTAAAGGAGAGAGAGGAAAAGAGAGAGAAAGTGAGAAAGAAGTTGGTGAATCATCTTGAGAATCTTCCTGTTACTCTGTGTCTCTAAACCATCACTTCTGAATCGTTATTCCAGCAATTTTAAGTTCATTCTTGGGTAAGTCAATCAAACCCTAGTCTATTTTAGAGCTTAAAATAGTCTAAGTGTTGATGTAGTTCATTTTATTCATACCTTAGGTTTTCTAGTCGCCGTTGACGAAGACTTATCGTTTGAATCAGATCTATTGCATTTTTTTCTGGTTTAAGGTGCGGACTATATTCGTATAGGTTATGGTTTTCAAGGCTTTCAATGTCGGTTAATAGTTTATTATTGTTGTGGGTGTAATTTCACATGCCAAATGCGATGTTCATTTTACGTTCCTGATATATATGAGCTATATTGAGATTTGTGTATTCTATGTATATGTAGAAAGTATCGTATACGTATGAAATATGAACATGTGTTTGCCATGATTAATTATCGTGTATTTGTGCTAGTTGTATGTGTGTCAACTCCTTGGCAAAAGGAATTGTCCAAATGTGTGTTATCACCAACATACGTCATGTATGTTGGAATACGTAGTCTAAGTGTTTGTAGAAGTGTCTAAATGATCAAGTGTGTAATATATTATCCTGTTTACGGACGTTGAGAAGAGATTCTCAACTATCCTATTGGTGTGTATGATTTCCTACATGCAATTTACATTCTTTGTTGTTTAAATTCAAGCACTACTTATGTGTAAATCCATGTTAAGTTGATATTCATCAAATGCTCACATATTGTATGATTAAAATTGTTGATCCATTACTGTTCTAAATTATTAGTATGAATATCTGTTATGATTGAAGATGTTTGGCACTATGAAATAGTCCAGGGAATCGGTAACAAACCTTGAGTTCGTGGCCGAGGTTGTTCTCGCCACGTAGGACGTGTTTGACAAACCCAAGTCGTATTAAGGTTGTCGGCAGTGGTTTGGCCACACAGAGTGTTTGCACACTTTATGCTGTTCAACTCAACGTGCGCTCATGCTAGTCAAATTCGTCAAGTAACCCGATTGTCTCGGTGGATGTACACCATGTATGGACACTACTGTTTGAATCTAGAGTACGAAACTTACCAATGCAATCCCATTAACCATTGTACCTAGATCCGCTAAGACTCATGAGCCAGGCATGGTGGTATGGGACACCGTGGTCGAACTGTCGGCCTACGCTGGGGTGACGAACCTCCCTGTAGTGACCAGTAAGCACACCAGACTCGTGAGCTGATTATGGTGGTATGGGACACTATATTCGTGTTGTTGGCCTATATTGATTGGTGACGAGCCCTTTGTAGTGACCTTGAGCATACCTTGATACTACATTGAGGTGACGAGCCTTAGGGTAGTAACTAAGGTGTGATAGGCATGCATTGATTGGTGACGAGCCCTTTACAGCGACCTAGAACCTTATGATCGTATGAGATCGTCTAGGACTGATGACCCTACAATGGATCACTATATGGGAGTTGATATGAGGAAGGTACCTTAGCTTACTAATCCTGCTGTATGAAAAGGACTAATAATAACTTGGTAATCATGTTCACGCACCGCATTGTATGTGCGTTGGCATCATTGGCACTGCGGGAGGTTGTCATGCGTACCGTAAGATGAAGACGCTGAGGGAGTGTAGGCGAGAGCATGCATCATTTCTACATACATCCTTGCATTAATAAGAGTAATTAGGACGTGTTTGATTGTATTGCCTTATCATTACTGCTTGATTGATTTGATAACATGTTAACTTTTACTATATAGTTCCACTGAGTTGATCACTCACTCCCACATTCTAGGACGATGTTTCAACATCAACCAGATTGTGTCTTAGATGCAGATGATGATGCGACCCCAGAGGCAGAGCAGGAGTATGAGGATGACAAGGATGCATTTTCTTTTATGCAGTTCTCAGGCGGGTTCATGTGAGCCGTGTCCTGATCTATGGGGATTCTGGGTTTTCTTTTGTAATAGATAATTTTATTTTGATACTTGTATTTTGAAGATAAACACTTGTAATTATAACCTAGCAGAGCATAAATATCACAGGGACTTGCACATGTACACATATATTTCTTTAAGTCTTCTGCTTGCGACTTTCACTTATCCCTGAATTATGTTTGCAGTTTGGCTTGATCTATTCCATGTTTTATGCACTCATACAGACAACATACATCCATCATTGCATATGCTGCATAAGTGATGTTTTGAAACTCGGGAGCTGAGTTATGCTCGACCCCCTGAATTTCAGGGCGTTATAAGTTGGTATCAAAGCATGATTTGGATTAAACTGGACCTGGGTTATGGTCACACAATGCATGATGACCCCACCTTAATGTAGGAGGGTGCGAGCTTATTCTATAATTTGTGTGAGTTTTCCCGTTGCTCCTATCGGCGGAAGATGACTGAAAACGATCACCGAGATCGAGTCCGTGCACACTCCTGATCATACACAGCGACCCTAAATCCCTTCTAGACCATCCATTGATGGGTTTAGATGGTGTATCATCCCATCCTAGCCATTAAAATGTCTGTAAACCTAAATTTGTATCAGATTCTATGCATAGTGACCTGATAAGCGTCGAATCGGACTAAGGGCCCAATTGGGGCAATTCCAGGGGGGACCCACATCATTTTGTGGCTTAGGGACCAGGAGTACCTCGTCCAAGCAGTGAGTCATTGCCGGACTGTCCAGAGACCGGCGATGACCTCGCCACCCAGCGGGCCAGGCCAGGCGGGCCCGCTCGGGCCGACGAATGTGGGGACTAGTGTGGCCCACTCATCCAGGGTTACATGATTAAAACCCCTTCTAAACCCTCTTTTCTTCATAAAATACCCTCCTATGCTTTCCTTTTCTTGAAGTTTCTCTTAAAACCCCATAAAGACCCATCTCCAAACTCTTTCTTCTTCCATTTTCGTGCATCCCCATTCTACCCACCTCAAAACCTACCTCCATTGCTGTTTTCCCTCTCCTTTCTTTCCATTTGGGTACTCAAATCCTTCCTTTGAGTCTCAAATTCATGAGAGCCCCACCATTCTTCCCATTTCCCTCTTTTCTCTCATTTTTCATGGCCCTATTCGAGCTTGTTACGACCATATTTTTCATCTCCACCATTCTCTCTTTCATGGGAAAGAAGAGAGCTCCTGTTGATGAAGCCGGGCCTAGCCGCCCAACCCGTGCAGGGAGGCCGAGAGGTGCCACCGCAAGCACGACCGCCACTCGAGAGTTTCAGACAAAGCGGGATCTCGATCCTCAAGCTCCCATCGGAATAACCTTATTGGCGGAGCTATCTCATGGAGTTTATGAAGGCCATAGGGTCCTTTTTGAAGCTCATGTAGATCCGTGGCTATTTGGTGAATTTTTCTTATTGGAGCGCCTGGAAGGGGCCGGTTGGTGTCCCCCTTTTGAGGGCGAATACCGCACCAATGTGGGTACTGTCCGAGCTTTTTATGCCCAAATTCGGGAACCTTCGCTAGAGCCTTTGTAGTTCAAGATTCCTTGCGGAAGAGATCGGGAGGCCACGATCAATGTCGCTTTGATATCCCGACTTCTAAACGTGCCGCTCAGCGAGATTCATGTAATTGAGAAGAATCTAAGTAGTGCGCGCGAGGGGGATTGCCGCACGCGGTTCCTGTGTGGTCGTCTGGTCGAATGACAGCCTAACAGAAGCCTTTTAGCAACTAACATGACAGACAACTTCCGCTTGCTTCACTACATGTGCACATTCAATGTTTATCCAAGGTGGAGCAACCGCAACGAGTGTACGCACCTGATGGTAGATTTCCTATATCAGGTGGGGTAAGGAGAGAAGCTATGTGTGCCAACGTACATCTTGCATCAGTTATCTTTATCGTTCATTTGAATAGGAGGACCGAATCGCTCCCATTTGGCCGACTCCTTTGTAAGCTTGCACATGAGTTTGACTACAGGCTTGGGGCGAAAAAGCCGGACCTATTCGTTACATTAATGAGACGACCCTTAATCAGATGGACATTGGGCCTCATCGACGACAAGCCTTACTTGAAGAAAGTGAGGATGAGACTGAGAGCGATGAGGAAGAGAGTAATGAAGAAGGTGGAGCTGAGATAGAAGAAGAAGAAGAGCAAGACGAGGAAGAAGTGGAGGCCCAAGACACGAGTGAGAGTTCTCCTCCTGCGGCACTAGAGCAGGGCATAGATCAGGCCACTAAGGATGCCTGTATAACTCGGCTTGAGGAGGGTCAGGCTATCCTACGACATGATATTATGGATCTTCGAGGCCTCGTGAAGCATAAGTTCAAGAAGATGTCTCGTACTCTGAAGTCCATCCTGTGTTGCCTGTAGGACAAGGGTGCCCCTCCTCCATCTCCTGATTTCGACGAGTAGTTGCAGATGTAGTCGTCCTTTACTTTGTATTGTTGTTTGTTATTGTGTGTAGCTGTTATAGGTGCAGTAGTTGGAAGTTGTTTGTTATTTGAAGCTTTAGATTATTAGCTCACATGCTTTCTCTATCGCGATCCATGTAATACTGTACTTCTTATATTGCGACAATTTTGTTAAATGAAATGCATGTTATTTTTCCATGAGTTGTGATGTAAATACTGTGCAGGTGGATTATGTGGATGTTGAATCTCACAGGTTGCATCCTCTGTTGAATGTAGGGTATGCCTCCTAAGGGCTCGAATACTTCGGCCCGTCTCTCATTCGGCGAATCGCTTGCTGGGGTTTCCCCCCTAGGCGATAGCCAGACGGATCCACAGTCGGGCCCGTCTCATTTTGGTGCTGGGTCAGACTCTCAGCCAGCTACAGGCCTCACTGCTGGGCCGACTCCTGTGATACCACCCATGGCTCCACCAGTCACTCCTTCGGTTCCTGAGCCGAACCATGCATCTGCGTCGACGCCTTATGCATCTTCGTCCACTCTGCCTCCTGATAGGCTTGAGCAGATGATGTTGTTGATGCATAGCAGCAGATCCAGCAGCAGCAACAGTAACAGCAGTAATTTTTGTCTTCTATGGCTGGCATCTTTGCTCAGTCGATGGGGGCGACTCCACCTGCTTCACCTATGCACCCATCTGGGAACACTAGTGTTAGCGGCACATTTGAGCGATTCCAACGCTTACGACCTCCCACATTTGTGGGTTCTCATAGACCCGAGGAGGCCGAGTACTGGATTACTGCATCTCTAAGATGCTGAGGCTGCTTCACTATTTTGAGGCTGAGCAGGTCGAGCTTGCCTCCTTCATGTTTGAGAAGGAGGCCAGTTTATGGTGGGACAGTGTTCTCTGCACAGTTGCGGATGGTTTTGAGTGGACGTGGCAGGCATTTGAGGCGCGCTTCAACGAGAAGTATTTCCTGGTCACATACCGACACGAGAAGGAGAGTGAGTTCCTTCACCTCCGTCAGGGAGGGATGACGGTGATAGAGTATGTGAACCGGTTTACTGAGCTGGGTCGATATGCTCCTTTACTTTTGGGTGATCCGCCGATGTGGATGTGGTGCTTTTTTGAGGGGTTGAGGCCTGAGATTCAATCGAAGATGTGCTATGCTAGCATATCTTCTTATGTTAAGTTGGTGAGCATGTCCCTACGAGCTGAGCAGGATGGGGACAGGTCGTCCCGTATGCGAGGACCTATCGTTCCTAGTCCGCGACCTGACTTTTCGAGTACACCATTTCTCGGTAAGAGGCCGCAGGCAGATTCTCCTTCGAGACGTGTTGCGTCGCCGGCTCAGCAGATGCGTTCTAACTTGCGCTGTTTGTACCGTGGGAAGATTGGGCATTCGGATCGTAATTGCTTTACGCGAATGCGGGACAGTGGATTTACTCCGCCACAGAGGATCAGTCGTCCAATGCCTTAGGTTATATCAACTCTACCCCTTCGTTCAGTGCCAGCTCACCCATCCTTCAGACCTTCTATACCTCGCTTCAGGCCACCTCAGCGTCCCATGGTTCCACCGCCGAATAAACCGCAGCAGGCTCGAGTTCACGCACTTACAGCTTAAGCGCCTGGGGCTTTTTTGGCATCGAGATCTTTTAAGGTTACATCTCACATCCAAGGTATTCTCGTTTCCTTGTTGGTGGATACCGGGTCCACTACCTCTATTATATCATATGCGGCAGTTAAGCGCCTGAGTTTAGGCACTGTTACTATGAAGGGAGTGACACTCACTACCGCTACAGGGACCTCCTCTGATATTACCAAGATTTGTATGGATTGTTTGATTAATCTAGGGAGCAGATCGATTCTTGTTGACTTGTTTGCCGCATCTCTATATCATTACGATGTCATTTTGGGTATGGATTGGCTCACGAAGGTGCGAGCAGAGATTGATTGTTAAGCTAGGCTGGTGACAGTCCATGGACTTGAGGGCAAAACATTTACTTTCCCTATTTAGATCAGTTGCCCTTTTCGTTTTGGTTGTTATACTTCTTTGTTGGAGAGTATTACTGGTTCGGCACTTGAAAGCATGCTAGTAGTTCAGGATTTTACAGATGTATTCGAGTCAATTCCTGGATTACCTCCTCGGTGCGAGATTGATTTTACTATCGATCTCATGCCTGGTGCGACACCTTATTTCATTGCCCACCTATCACATGCCTCCGAGTGAACTGGAGGAATTGAGGAAGCAGATAGATGGCTTGTTGAATTTAGGCTTTATTCGACCTAGTGTATCCCCTTGGGAGCACCTGTTTTGTTTGTCAAGAAGAAGGATGGTTCCTTGCGATTATGTATAGATTATCGCAGGTTAAATCAGGTGACTGTGAAGAACAGGTATCCTTTGCCCAGGATCGATGATCTATTTGATTAGTTGAAGGGGGCACGGTACTTTTCGAAGGTTGATCTGCAGTCAGGGTATCATCAGTTGCGTGTCAAGAATGAGGACGTGCAGAAGACCGCGTTCAGGACTAGTTTCGGCCATTATGAGTTCCTTGTGATGTTGTTCAGTCTTACGAGCGCACCGGCCATGTTCATGGATCTGATGAACAGGGTGTTTCGGCCATTTTTGTTCTAATTCGTCATTGTTTTTATCGATGACATTTTGATATACTCTACCAGTCGGGAAGAGCACGAGGAGCACTTAAGAGCGGTCTTGGATGCTCTCAAGAAGAATCAACTTTTTGCGCAGTTCAAGAAATGTGATTTTTGGAAGGAGGAAGTCAAGTTCCTTAGACATGTAGTGTCCAAGGAAGGGATAGCTGTCGATCTCGCTAAGGTAACTGCAGTTGAGGACTGAAAGCAGCCTAGTTCGGTTACTGAGGTGAGAAGCTTTCTGGGTCTAGCAGGTTATTATCGACGTTTCATACGAGACTTCTCGAAGATAGCTAGACCGTTGTCTCAGTTGACACGGAAAGACTTGAAGTTTGCTTGGAATGAGAAGGCAAAAATAGCTTTTCAGGAGCTGAAGAATAAGTTGACGTCCGCCCCCGTGCTAGTATTGCCAGAGTAAGGGGTTAAGTATACGATATATACTGATGCCTCTCACGTTGGTCTGGGTTGTGTCCTTATGCAGAAGGACAGGGTGAATGCATATGCCTCGAGACAGTTGAGGAAACATGAAGAGAATTACCTTACACATGACCTGGAGTTGGCAGCTGTCATTTTCGCATTAAAGCTCCTCTACGGAGAGGAGTTCGAGCTCTTTTACGACCACAAGAGCCTTGAATATATTTTCACATAGTGTGACTTAAATATGAGGCAACGCCGATGGATGGAAACATTGAAGGACTTTAAGTTCAATGTCTCTTACCATCCGGGCAAGACAAACCTTGTAGCAGAGGCGTTGAGTGGCAAGAAGGCTATAGAGTTTACAGCCCCGCTAATGATAGCAGAATGGGACATGATGGAGTTTGTGTGAGACTTTGAGCAGAAACTTACGGTGGAAGAGCCGTATGAGGTTATCACACATATTCGAATACAGCCCCTCATTGACGAGAGGATTATTGTAGCTCAGGTAGATGATGAGCTATTAGCGAAGATGAGAGAGCGAGCTAGTACAGATGAGGACTCCGAGTGGAGTGTTGGTTCTGATGGGGGCCTACGATATCGTAGCTAGCTATGTGTCCCAGACATTCCTGACTTAAGACGGGAGGTTCTTGAGTCAGCCTATAATTCTAAGCTTGTGATGCATCCTGGTAGCACGAAGATGTATCAAGATATGAGAAGATCCTATTGGTGGGACAACATGAAGGTTCACATTGCTGAGTTCGTATCTCGTTGTCTCACGTGCCAGCAGGTCAAGGCAGAGCATCACCGACCTCCTGGACTATTTCAACCCATGTCCATAACAGAATGGAAATGGGACTTCATCTCTATGGATTTTATTTCAGGGCTACCAAAAACGAGGAAGGGACATGACTCTATTTGGGTGATCGTCGACCGATTGACGAAGTCGGTTCATTTCTTACCGATCAGAGTCACAAACTCTACAGACAAGTTGGCTAGGTTGTATATCAAGGAGATTGTACGTCTGCACAGAGTTCCCTTGGAGATTGTGTCTGACAGAGACACGCGATTCACATCTATCTTATGGACTCGTATCCAGGAAGTGATGGGTGTGAAATTGAAGTTCAGCACTGCGTTTCATCTGCAGACAGACGGGCAGACGGAACGTGTGAATCAGATTCTGGAAGACATGTTGCGAGCTTGTGTTTTAGATTTCAAGGACAGTTGGGATGACTGTCTCCCTTATACAAAGTTCACGTATAACAACAACTTCCAGGCGAGTATTGGCATGGCTCCCTACGAGGCATTGTATGGTCGCCCGTGTAGAGCACCGCATTGCTGGGCAGAAGTTGGTTCAGGCGACTTCAGAGAAAGTTGACATTATTCGACGTCGACTTCTGACAGCCCAGAGCAGGCAAAAGCGTTACGCTGATACGAGGCGACGACTGCTTGAGTTTGAGGTTGGAGACCATGTATTTCTTAAGGTTTCCCCTATGAAGGGAGTCATGCGGTTCGCTGAGAAGGGAAAGCTCACGCTGAGATTTATTGGTCCATTTCAAATACTGGATCGAGTGGGAGCAGTAGCATACCGCCTTGCACTGCCCACACCACTTGCAGGCATGCATAACGTATTTCATGTTTCTATGCTGAAAAAGTACGTTCCTGATCCTTTGCATATTATCAGTTGGGAGCAGGTGCAGTTGAGAGAGGATGCCACATATGTGCTGCGACCGACGCGTATCCTGGATAGGAAGGAGCAGGTATTGTGTAGCAAGGTCATCCCTCTGGTTAAAGTATTATGGACACATCATAGTGAAGAAGAGGCTACTTGGGAGACTGAAGCTGAGGTCAGAAAGATCTACCCTCAGATCCTTGAGGAGTATGAGAAGGTACGAATTTTGAGGACAAAATTTTTCTTTAAGGGGGGTAGATTATAATGACCCGAAAATTTTCGTGCAATGACCCGAGTACTACCTCAAATTCCTTAGAAGTTAAATGTGGGTTAATTAGCGCTAAACTCAATTGCTTGTGAAATTAGCACCAATCACTTTAAATTTGATCTGCAAGACTCAAAACCTGTAGAATCGGTAGCGCTATATTACCATGAAATCTAGGATTCAACGCTAAATCCAGATGCTCTCGGGAGTACTTAGAAACTTTGTATTGGACCTGGACCGCACGTTGAAAGTCCGATAGAGATGATCTTAGACAATGATGATCACCTTGTTGGGCTTGACCATCACCTCAAAATTTAAGACCAGATGATGTACTGAGACGATTTGCTTGAGTCCGGAGTAAAGAGTGTGAGAAAGGTGAGAAATTAAATATGAATTTATGAAATCTGAGTTGTGTCGCTTGCACAACGATTTTAAGCAATCTGACCATTGGATTCTGACCCAAATTTACCATCGGATCAGGGAAGATAGCCCAGGCATGTCATAGTGCCGGTGGACCTGATCGAGTTTCGGTGACCGTTGAATTCAGATTGGTCCGCCATGGCTAATCTGTAAATCCAATCGGTACAAAAACTCAGCCTGACCTACATCCATGGTCAATGAGCTTAAGTCCGTCCGTACGTGGAAAAGGGACCACCAGAAGCACTCCATTAGATCGAAATAGACCCGATTTGTTTATAACCTAAGTATACCTTGGCCCTGGGGCTATTTTCATCAATTTTGGGCCTATATAAAGACCTTAAAACCCTCACTCTCAATTGCATACGAATTTTCTAAACCTAACTAAAGGAGAGAGAGAAAAAGAGAGAGAAAGTGAGAGAGAAGTTGGTGAATCATCTTGAGATTCTTCCCTGTTACTCTGCGTCTTTAAACCATCACTTCTGAATTGTTATTCTAGCGATTCTAAGTTCATTATTGGGTAAGTCAATCAAACCCTAGTCTGTTTTGGAGCTTCGAATAGTCTAAGTGTTGATGTAGTTCATTTTATTCATGCCTTAAGTTTTCTAGTCACCGTTAATGAAGACTTATCGTCTGAATCAGATCTATTACATTTTTTTCTAGTTTAAGGTGCAGACTATATTCATATAGGTTATGGTTTTCAAAGCTTTCAATGTCGGTTAATGGTTTATTATTGTTGTGGGTGTGATTTCACATGCTAAATGCGATGTTCATTTTACGTTCATGATATATATGAGCTATATTGAGATTTGTGTATTCTATGTATATGTAGAAAGTATCGTATACGTATGAAATACAAACATGTGTTTGCCATGATTAATTTTTGTATATTTGTGCTAGTTGTATGTGTGTTAACTCCTTGGCAAAAGGAATTGTCCAAATGTGTGTTATCACCAACATACGTCTTGTATGTTGGAATATGTAGTCTAAGTGTTTGTAGAAATGTTTGAATAATCAAGTGTGAAATATATTATCCTGTTTACGGACATTGAGAAGAGATTCTCAACTATCCTATTGGTGTGTATGATTTCCTACATGTAATTTAAATTCTTTGTTGTTTAAATTCAAGCACTACTTATGTGTAAATCCATGTTAAGTCGATATTCATCAAATGCTCACATATTGTATGATTAGAATTGTTGATCCATTAATGTTCTAAATTATTAGTATGAATATCTATTATGATTGAAGTTGTTTGGGACTATGAAATAGTCTTGGGAATCAGTAACAAACCTTGAGTTCGTGGCCGAGGTTGTTTTCACCACGTAAGACGTGTTTGACGAATCTAAGTCGTATTAGGGTTGTCGGCAGTGGTTTGGCCACACAGAGTGTTTGCGTACTCTATGTCGTTCAACTCAACGTGCGCTCATGCTAGTCGAATTCGTCAAGTAACCCGATTGTCTCGGTGGATGTACACCATGTATGAACACTACTGTTTGAATCTAGGGTACCAAACTTACCAATGCAATCCCGTTAACCATTATACATAGATCGACTAAGACTCATGAGCCAGGCATGGTGGTATGGGACACCGTAGTCGAGCTGTCGGCCTACGCTGGGGTGATGAACCTCCCCGTAGTGACCAGTGAGCACACCAAACTCGTGACCCGATTATGGTGGTATGGGACACTATATTCGTGCTATCGGCCTACATTGATTGGTGATGAGCCCTTTGTAATGACCTCGAGCATACCTTGATACTACATTGAGGCGAGGAGCCTTAGGGTAGTAACTAAGGTATGATAGGTATGCATTGATTGGTGACGAGCCCTTTGCAGCGACCTAGAACCATATGATCGTATGAGATCGTCTAGGACTGACGACCCTACAATGGATCACTGTATGGGAGTTGATATGAGGAAGGTACCTTAGCTTCCCAATCCTGCTGTATGAAAAGGACTAAAAATAACTTGGTAATCATATTCATGCACCACATTGCATGTGCGTTGGCGTCGTTAGCACTGTGGGAGGTTGTCATGCGTACCGTAAGATGAAGACGCTGAGGGAGTGCAGGCGAGAGCATGCATCATTTCTACATACATCCTTGCATTAACAAGAGTAATTAGGATGCGTTTGATTGTATTTCCTTATCATTACTGCTTGATTAATTTGATAACATGTTAACTTTTACTGTATAGTTCCACTGAGTTGATCACTCACTCCCACATTTTGGGACGGTGTTTCAACACCAACCAGACTTTGTCTTAGATGCAGATGACGATGCGACCCCTGAGGCAGAGCAGGAGTATGAGAATGACGAGGACGCGTTTTCTTTTATGCAGTTCTCAGGGGAGTTCATGTGAGTCGTGTTCTGATCTACAGGGATTCTGGGTTTTCTTTTGTAATAGATAATTTCATTTTGATACTTGTATTTTGAAGACAAACACTTGTAATTATGACCTGGCAGAGCATACATATCTCAGGGACTTGCACATGTACACATATTTCTTTAAGTCTTCCACTTGCGACTTTCACTTATCCCTGAATTATGATTGCAGTTTGGCTTAATCTATTCTATGTTTTATGCACGCATATAGACAACATACATCCATCATTAAATATGTTGCATAAGTGATGTTTTGCAACTCGGGAGCTGAGTTATGCTCGACCCCCGAATTTCAGGGCGTTACATTAACCTAAACCTATAACCTTAACCTAAACCAAAACCTATAATCTAAAACTTAACCTATAACCTATAACCTATAACCTAAACTTATAACTTATAACCTAACATTAACCTAAATCTCAACCTAAACCTATAACCTAAACTTAAACCTAAACCTAAAACCTAAATGTATTCTTAAATCCCTAAACCTAAACTTACACCTAATCCTAATCTCAACTCCCTAACCTAAACCTAAACCTAAACTTGAAAACCCAAACTTAAACCCAATCCCGAACCCAAACCCGATTTCCTAAACCTAAACCTTAACCTATTCTCAATTCCCAAAAGCTATAACCTATAACATATAACCTATAACCTAAACCTAAACCTTAACCTAAACCTATAACATAAACCTAAACCTTAATCTAAACCTAAACCTATAACCTTAACTAAACCTTAACCTATAACCTATAACCTAAGCTTATAACCTATAACCTAACATTAACCTAAACCTAAACCTAAACCTACTACCTAAACCTATAACCTAAACCTAAACCTATAACCTAAATGTATTCTCAAATCCCTAAACCTAAACCTACACCTAATCCTAATCTCAACTCCCTGACCTAAACCTAAACCTAAGCTTGAAAACCCAAACCTAAACTTAATCCTGAATCCGAACCCAATTTCCTAAACCTAAACCTTAACCTATTCTCAATTCCCTAAAGCTATAACCTATAACGTAAACCTATAACCTAAACCTAAACCTATAACCTTAACCTAAACCTAAACATAAAACCTAAATGTATTCTCAAATCCCTAAACCTAAACATAAACCTAAACCTATAACCTACAACATTAACATAAACTTATAACCTAAACCTACAACCTACAACATTAACCTAAATCTATACTTATAACCTAAACATATTCTCAAATTCTAAACCTATAACCTAAAACTAAACCTTAACCTATAACCTAAACCTTAACCTATAACCTATAACCTATAACCTAAACCTATAACCTATAACCTAAACTCAATTCCCTAAACCTTAACATATAACATAACCTAAACCTAAACCTATAACCTACACTTATAACCTAAACCTAAACCTGTAACCTTAACGTAAACGTAAAACCTAAACCTAAACCTAAAACATAAATGTATTCTCAAATCCCTAAACCCAAACCTAAACCTAAACCTATAATCTACAACATTAACATAAACTTATAACCTAAACCATATGGTGAGACCATTCCTTAGGAAGTGGGTACTTGTGGCTACCGATGGTCCTCCTTGCGGAAATAGTCCAGACATTTATTTTGGCCTTACAAACTATATGGTGAGACCATTCCTTTTATGTCAATTTCATTCCTCTTTGAGTTTCTATTAATTCATTAAAAAGAAAAAGCAAATGGTTATACATAATGCACTTCTTTCACTTTGTTTTTCTTTCCCCCAATGGTCATTCTGATTTATGAATGCCATAACTATTTGTAGGATGATGGAATATATGAAGCTGTTGTAGGAAGTGACTATGTCATTAATAGAGTTGCATTTCGAGACAACTCTTCAAAGTACTACATAAATGACCGTGGAAGTAATTTTATAGAGGTCACTAAGAAATTGAAAGGAAAAGGAGTGGACTTGGACAACAATCAGTTTTTGATTCTTCAAGTGGGTCATGGCTGAAAAAGGCCTATTTACTTGTAAAAAAATATCATACCGTCAAAATATATCTTCTCTTTCAATTCTTTGTCATTGAAATTTCAGGGTGAAGTCGAGCAAATTTCTCTAATGAAGCCAAAGATTTGTATTTTCAGCATTGTTGTAATTGTAATTGTAATTGATTGAATGAAGGATTGTAATTGATTGTAATCGTAATTGATTCAATGAGGGATTGTAATTGATTGTAATTGAATGAATGAATGATTGTAATTGATTGTAATGGAATGAATGAATGATTATACAGGTGGTAATTGAATGAACAAATGATTATATATTTTTTTAATGTACGAAATAGCTGCGGATATTGACCGTAGTCGGTAATCCGATAGTTGTAGCCATTATTAAATTTGGCATATTGCTACAGACTTTTAGCTACAAATAATATCCGTAGCTGTTTATACTTATCACTACAGATATAATTGCTACAGGTTATGTCCGTAGCAGTTGTAACCTATAGCTACGGATTAAATCCGTAGCTATAAGTTCCAGACCTCTTATTACGGCACCTACAACTACAGCTGTGTTACAGACTAGAACCGTAGCCATAGGTCTAAGCTACGGATTTTATCCATAGCCTTTGCCGCTTTTTCTGGTAGTGTATGCATACCCATACGGGCAACGAACAGAGCCAGTGACTAAAAGCCCCAAAAGGCCAAAAAGTCCTCAACGGTCAGTCACGTGTGAGACCAATGTTGTAAGACCCATATCTTAGTCCGTACTATTTCGTAGGTTCCTACAATCCTCTCGATCGAATTCTAGCAACCCTCGACATGTATTCGACATTTGCGTTCGATCCTAAGCCAAGTCCTACAAACTAGAGTTGGCTCGACCTGGGACTTGTACCCCAATGACTGTGCTGTCGCCGCGTGTCGCACGCCAAGGCAATACCTAGGTCAAAAAATGTAGGCCCGTGTTTAGTTCGAAGAAAACGCCACGCATTACAAAACCCAAGAGAATATTTACCCAAATGTCACATCAATCAATCACTTCAACCAAGTATACACCCTATCATAAGTACAAGTCAAGTACAAGCAACCCATCTCTCTCTCATTCCTAAAGTCAACACTCTTTCTTCACCCATCCCTTACACCTATCACCCATCCCATCCCTTTTCACCCATCACTTCTCACTCCCTCTCATTTCTCTCTTCACTCCCAAGCAACCCAAGCTCCAATGTATGGACTTCCCAAGCTCTCATGGAAAAGCTCTAGTGTGGCTCACTTCCTACCCTCTCATCTCCTATCTCAACCATCAAAACTTCATCACCTTCCGTTGAAATCAAAGTGTAATGACCCGAAAAATTTTGTGCCTGAACCCGAGTACTACCCCTATTTTTCCTTAGTAGTTAATTGGGGTAATTAGCGCTAAACTTGATTGCTTGTCAAATTTGCATCAAGCACTTTAAATTTGATCTGCATGACTCAAAATCTGTAGAATAGCTAGCGCTAGGTTACTTTGAAATCTGGGATTCATTGCTAAATCTAGTTACTCTTGAGAATTTTTTGAAGTTCTGGATCAGACTTGGATCACGCATCGAAAGTCCAATGGCGATGATCTTAGGCTGTATTGGTCACCATGTTGGACTTGGCCATCACCTCAAAAATCAAGTCCAGATGATGTTCTGGGTCGATTTATCTGAGTCCGGAGTGAAGAGTGTGCGAACGGTGAGAAATTAAATAAGATTTTATGAAATCTGAGTCGTGTCGCTTGCGCGACGATTTTAAGCAATCTGATGGTTAGATTCTAACCCAATTTCACCCTCTGATCAGGGAAGATGGCCCAGGCATGTCCTTGTGCTTGTGGACCTGATCGAGTTTCGGTGACCGTTGAACTGAGTGTGGCCCGCCACGACTGATTTGAAGATCCGATCGGTACAAAAACTCAGTTTGACCTCGATCCATGGTCAGTGAGCTTAAATCCAACCTTTTGTGGAAAAAGGCCCACCAGAAGTGCTCCGTTGGATCGAGAGAGGCCTATTTTAGTTATAACCTAAGTATACCTTGGCCCTGGGGTTATTTTCATCAATGTTAGGCCTATATATAGACCTTAAAACTCTAGCTCTCTTTTCTATACGAATTTCCTAACCCTAGCTAAGAAAGGAGAGAGGAAAAGAGAGAGAAAGCGAGGGAGAAGTTGGTGAATCATCTTAGATTCTTTCCTATTCATCTTCATCCTTAAACCTTCACTTTTGAATCGTTTTTCCGGCGATTCTAAGTTCATCCTTGGGTAAGTTAACCTAACCCTAATCTATTTTAGAGCTTAGAATAGTCTTTGTGTTGTTGTAGCTCATTTCTATGCTTGTCTTAGGTTATCTAGTCGCCGTTGACGAAGACATCTCGTCTGAATCAGTTCGGTGTTCCATTTCTGGTTTAAGGTGCGAACTTTAATCGTATAGGTTATGGTTTTCAAGGCTTTTAATGTTAGCTAATGGTTTTTTCTTGTTATGGATGAGATTTCACATACCAAATACTATGTTTATTTTGCGTTCCTGATATGCATGTGTTATATTGAGATTTGTGTATTCTATGTATATGTAGAAAGTACTGTATACGTATAAAAAATACACATGTGATTGCCATGATTATTTGTTGTGTATTTATGCTAGATGTATGTGTGACAACTCCTTGACAAAAGGAATTGTCCAAATGCTTGTATTTTAACATGCATCATGTATGTTGTTCTATGTATTCTAAGTGTTTGTAGAAATGTCTGAATGATCTGGTGTGTAATATATCAACCTAGTATGGGCGTTGAGAAGCGATTCTCAACTCTCCTATTAGTGTGTATGATTTCCTTCATGCAAGTTACATTTATTGTTGTTTAACTTCAAGTATTACTTATGTGAAAATCCATGTTAAGTTGATATTCTTTAAATGCTTACATACTACATGATTTGAGTTGTTGTTCCATTACTATTCTAAATTGTTGGTATGAATATCTGTTGTAATGGAATGTGTTTGGGACTATGAATAGTCCAGGAAATCGGTAATCAGCCTTGAGATTGTAGCTGAGGCTGCTTTCACCACAAAGGACGTGATTAGATGAACCCGAGTCGTATTACAGTTGTCGACAGTGGTTTGGCCGCGTGGAGTGTTTGCGCACTCTATGTCGTTCAACCCAATGTGCGCTCGTGCTAGTTGAGTTCGTCAAGTAACCCGATTGTCCGATGTATGTTCACCATGTATGGACGCTATTACTTGAATCTAGGGTACCAAACTTACCATTGTAAATCCTGTAAACCGTTGTACCTTGATCCGCTAAGACTCATGAGCCGGACATGGTGGTATGGGACACCGTGGTCGAGCTGTCGGCCCACGCTGGGGTGACGAGCCCTTTGTTGTGACCTCAAGCATGCCTGGATACCGTATTGAGGTGACAAGCCTTATTGTAGTAACGAAGGTATGATAGGCGTGCAGTGATTGGTGACGAGCCCTTTGCTACGACCTAAAAACCATATGATCGTATGAGATTGTCTAGGACTGACGACCCTAGAATGGATCACTGTTTGGATGGTAATATGAGGAAGGTACCTTAGCTTTCCAATCCTGCTATATGAAAAGGACTAATAACAACTTGGTAATCATGTTCATGCACCGCATTTGCATGTGCTTTGTAGACATGGCGCACTTTGAGGCGATGTCATGCGTAACGTAAGATGAAGACACTAAGGGTGTACGCGCGAGGGCACGCATCATTCTGCATACATCCTTGCATTAACAAGAGTACCTAGGACATGTTTGATTATTCTGTTTATCATTACTGCTTCATTGAATTGATAACATGTTAACCTTTGCTTTATTTTTCCATTGAGTTGATCACTCAGTCCCTCGTTTTGGGATGGTGTTTAAACACCCACCAGACTCTATCTTAGTTGCAGATGTTGATGCGACTTCTGAGGCTGAGCCGGAGTTCGATGATGATGAGGCTGCATTCTCTTTTATGCAGTTTTCAGACGGGTTCTAGTGAGCCTTGTTCTGATGCGCGGGATGCTGGGATTTCTTTTGGGATTAAATGATGTAATTTGATACTTGTAATTTTGATAGTAACACTTGTAATACGACCTGGTATGTATATGTATTTCAAGGATTTACACATGTACACTTATATTTCTTTATGTCTTCCACTTGCATTCTTCACTTATCCCTGAATTATGTTTGTAGTTTGGCTTAATCTATTCCATGTTTTATGCACTCATACAGACAACATACATCCATCATTTGATATGTTGCATAAGTGATGTTTTGAAACTCGGGACCTGAGTTATGCTTGACCCCCGAATTTCAGGGCATTACAAGTTGGTATCAGAGCATGAATTGGATTAAACCGGACATGGGTTATGGTCACACACCGCACGTTGTCGACACTTTAGTGTATTTGGGTGCGAGTTTATCATAGATTGTGTGTTTGTGTTCCTTTGCTTCTATCGGTGAAAGTTTATTGAAAACGATCGCTGAGATCGAGTTTGTGCTCTCTCCTGATCACACACAGCGATCCGAAATCTCTTCTAGACCATCTATTAATGAGTCTAGATGGTTTATCCTCCCATCTTAACCCTTCAATTTTCTAGAAATCTCTGTTTGTATCAGATTTCTACCCAAATAGCCCAATAGGCGTCGAACCAAGCAAATGGGCCGATCGGGGCATTTTCAGTGGAGCCCAGGGGGGCCCACCTCATTTAGAGCATAAGGGACCATGAGGACCTCACCCAAATGGCGAGGCATCGTCGGACGGTCCAGAGATAGGCGATGTCCTCGTCGATTTGGCGAGCCCTCACCGATTTACGGGCCTGGCCGGGCTGGCCGGCACGAGCCGACGAGTTTTTAGCCTAGTGTGGCCCACCCTTCCACGGTTTTCTAATTAAAACCTTCCCTAAACCCTACTTCCTTCACAATTCACCCTCCCTAGCTCTCCTTTTCAAGTTCCCTTCAAAACTCCACAAAATCTCTTCTAAATCTTCTTCTTCTTCCATTTTCGTCCACACCCCACCAACCCATCTCAAAACCTCACCCCCTATTGCTGTTTACATCTCTTCTCATTTGAGCTCTCAAATCTTCTTTTGGGATCTCAAGTGTGTGGAAGCTTCACCATTCTTCCTATTTCTCTCTTTCTCTCATTTCTCATGGCCCTCTTTGAGTTTATCACGACCTTATTTTCCATCTCCACTCTTCTTTCTCTGATGGGGAAGAAGAGAGCACCCATGGATGAAGCCAGGCCTAGCCGCCCAACCCGTGCACGAAGGCCGAGAGGTGCCGCCGCGAGCACGATCGTCGCTCATGAATTCCATACCAAGCGGGACCTTGATCCTCGAGCTCCCATTAGAAGGACCTTGTTGGCGGAGCTATCACATGGAGTCTATGAAGGCCGTAAGGTCCTTTTTGAGGCTCATGTTGATCCGCGGCTATATGATGAGTTTCGGTTGTTGGAGTGCTTGGAAGAAGCTGGTTTGTGTCCCTTGTTTAAGGGTGAGTATCGCGCGAATGCAAGTACTGTTCGAGCTTTTTATGCCAACATTTGTAATCCATTGTTGGAGCCTCTGTAGTTCAAGATTCCTTGTGGTAGTGGTTGGGAGGTCACGGTCAACGTCGTTTTGATATCCCGACTCCTGAATATGCCACTTGGTGAGGTGCATGTCAGTGAGAAGAATTTGAATAGTATGCGCGAGAGGGATCGTCACACCCGGTTCTTGTGTGGTCTTCTGGTTGAATGGCAGCCTAATAGAAGTCTTCTAGCTACCAACATGACGGACGACTTCCTCTTGCTTCACCACATGTGTACGTTCAATGTATATCCAAGGTGGAGCAATCGCAACGAGTGTACGCGCCTGATGGTGGATTTTCTGTATCAGGTGGGGCAAGGAGCGAAGTTATGTGTGCCGACATATATCTTGCGCCAGATTATTCCCACCGCTCGTTCGACTAGGAGGACCGAATCACTTCTATTTGGCCGACTCATTTGTAAGCTTGCACATGAGTTTGGCTATCGGCTTGGGGCAGAGAAGCTGGTACCAGTTCATCACATTAATCTGATGACCCTTAAGCAGATGGAGATTGGTCCTCGTCGACAGGCCTCAGAGAGTGGGGCTGAGTCAGAGAGTGATGAGGATGAGAGTTATACTAAAGGTGGAGCTGAGATTGAAGAAGAAACAGAGCAGGATGAGGAAGAGGTTGAGGCACAGGATACGACTGAGAGCTCTCCTCCTGTGGCACCAGATCAAAGCGCAGATCAGGCTAACAGGGATGCCCTTCTCGCACGGCTTGAGGAAGGGCAGGCTGTTCTACGCCAGGATATTGTGGATCTTCGAGGCCTTGTGAAGCATAAGTTCAAGAAGGTGACTCGAACTCTGAAGTCTATCCTGTGTTGCTTGTAGGATAAGGGTGCCCCACCTCCATCTCCTGATTCCGACGAGTAGTAGTCGTTGTTATCGTCCTTTGCTTTGTTTGGTTGTTTACTCTTGTGTGTAGCCGTTGTTGGCTTTAGTAGTTGGAGTTGTTTATAGTTGTTTGTTGTAGTTTGAAGTTTTAGATGTTGTTGTTCACATGCTTTCCCTGTCATGATTCATGTAATGCTACACTACTTGTATTGTGACAAATTTTGTTAAATGGAATGCATGTTGTTTATCATTGAAGTTGTGCTGCGATGCTGTGTGGATGGATTATGTGGACGTAGAATCTTACAGGTTGTATCTTCTGTTAAATGTAGGGTATGCCTCCTAAGGGTTCAAAGACTTCAGCCCGTCTCTCCTTGGTTGAGTCTCTAGTCGGGGTTCCTCCCCAGAGCGATAGCCAGACGGATCCACAGTCAAGCCCGTCTCATGCTGGTGTTGGGCCGACACCTATGGCTCCTCCAGTCACGCCTTCGGTTCCTGAGCCGAGTCGTGCATCTTCGTCTGCTCCGCCTACTGATAGGCTTGAGCAGATGATGCTATTGATGCAGCAGCAGCAGATTTAGCAGTAGCAGCACTAGCAGCACTAGCAGCAGTAGCAGTAGCAGTTCCTGTCTTCCATGGCTGGCATTTTTGCTCAGTCAGTGGGGGTGACTCCTCCTGCTTTACCTATGCTCCCATCTGGGAGCGGTAGTGCGAGCGGCACTTTTGAACGATTCCAGCGCTTACGACCTCCTACATTTGCGGGTTCTCATAGACCCGAGGAGTCCGAGTATTGGATCGATCGCATCTCTAAGATGCTAAGACCGTTGCACTGCTCTGAGGTTGAGTAGGTTGAGCTTGCCTCCTTCATATTTGAGGAGGCCAGTCTATGGTGGGACAGTGTTCTTCATACTGTCGAGGAAGGATATGAGTGGTCGTGGCAGGCGTTTGAGGCATGCTTCCAGGAGAAGTATTTTCCGGTTACGTACCGACATGAGAAGGAGAGTGAGTTCCTTCGCCTTCGCTAGGGAGGGCTGTCGGTGACGGAGTATGAGAATCGATTCACTGAGCTAGGTCGGTATATTACTTTGATTTTGGGCTATCAGCCGATGAGGATGCGACACTTTTCTGAGGGATTGAGGCCTAAGATCTGATCGAAGATATGCTGTGCTAGCATTTCTTCTTATGAGGAGTTGGTGAGCATGTCCTTGCGAGCAGAGTAGGACGGGGACAGGTCGTCCCGTATGCGAACACCTATGGTTCTCAGACCTGCACCTTTTCTCCTTGGCAAGAGGCCGCGGACAGATTCTCCTCTTAGGCATTCAGCGCCACCCGCTCAGCAGATGCGAGCTGATCTTCGCTATTCATATTGTGGGAAGATGGGGCGTTTGGACCGTTTTTGCTTTTCGTATATGCGGGCCAGTGGTTTTACTCCACCGCAGAGGATTAGCCGTCCGATGTCTCCGGTTATTTCACCTCCACCTCTTCGTTCAGTGCCAGTTCATCCATCCTTTAGACCTGCAGTACCTAGCTTCAGGCCACCTCAGAGGCTCATGGTTCCTCCTCCGAATCGTCAGCAGCAGGTTCGAGTTCATGCGCTCACAGCTGAAGCGCCTATGTCTGACGTGTTGCCGAGATCCTTCGAGTTTACAGCGCACATTGAAGGTAGTCCCGTTTCTATGTTGGTGGATACAGGGTCCACTACTTCTCTTATATCATATGTGGCAGTTAAGCTCTGAGTTTGAGCACTATTTCTATAAAGAGAGTGACGCTCACTACCGCTACAGGGATTTTCTCTGCTATGAACAAGCATTGTATGGATTGTTGGGTTGATCTAGAAAGTGGATCGATTCGTGTTGACTTCTTCATCGCACCTATTTTTCATTACGATGTTATTATGGGTATGGATTGGCTCACGAGGATGCGAGCAGAGATTGATTGTGAAGCAAAGTCGGTGACAATCCATGGACCTGAGGGCGAGACAGTTACTTTCCCAGTTAAGGTCAATTAGCCTTTTCGTTTTGATTATTATACTTCTCTATTGGAGAGTATGGCTGAATTGGAGTTTGAAAGCACCCCTGTAGTTCGAGAGTTTGAAGATGTGTTTGAGTCGATTCTTGGATTACCTCCTCAGCGTGAGATTGACTTTGCTATCGATCTCATGCCTGGTGCGGTGCCCATTTATTTGCCCACCTATCGTATACCTCTGAGTGAAATGGAAGAATTGAGGAAGCAGATAGATGGTTTGTTGGAATTGGGCTTTATTCGGCCTAGTGTGTCTCCTTGGGGAGCACCTGTCTTGTTTGTGAAGAAGAAAGATGGTTCCTTACGATTATGTATTGATTATCGCAGGTTAAATCAGGTCAATGTGAAGAGTAAGTACCCTTTGCCTAAGATTGATGATCTGTTTGATCAGTTGAAAGGGGCACGGTACCTTTCGAAGCTTGATCTGCAGTCAGGGTATCACCAGTTGTGTAACGCCCTGAAATTTGGGGGTCGAGCATAACTCAGCTCCCGAGTTCCAAAACATCACCTATGCAACATAGTTAAGGATGAATGTATGTTGACTGTATTACTACATAAAACATGGAATAGATTGAGCCAAAACACAGATATGATTCAGGGACAAGTGAATAAAGCAAGCGGAAGACTTATAGTAAAATGTGTACAAGTGTAAATCCCTGAATAACATATACAACCAGATCGTGTAAAAGTGTTATTTATCAAAATTTAAATATCAAGTTACATCATTTCAGTCCCCAAAAATACAATCCCAGAGATCCCGCGCATCAGACCGAGACTCGCTAGAACCCGTCTGAAAACTGCATATAGGAGAAGGCAGCCTCGTCGTCATCCAGCTCCCGCTCTGCCTCAGACGTCGCATCCACATCTGCAACATCAGGGCCTAAGACAGAGTCTGGTGGGTGTGTAACACCGCCCCAGAAACGTGGGAGTGAGTGATCAACTCAATGGAACAATAAGGCACCGGTTAACATGTTATCAGTTCAATCAAACAGTAATGATAAAACAGGATAAGTAATTAAATCCCAAGTACTCTTGTTAATGCAAGTATGAATGCAATATGATGCGTGCCCTCACGCGTACACCCTCAGCGTCTTCATCTTACGTTACGCATGACATCGCCTCAAAGTGCGCCACATCTACAAAGCACATGCAAATGCGGTGCATGGATATGATTACCAAGTTGTTATTAGTCCATTTCACACAACAGGATTGGGAAGCTAAGATACCTTCCTCATATCACCATCCAAACAGTGATCCATACTAGGGTCGTCAATCCTAGATATCTCATACGATCATATAGTTGAGGTCGTAGCAAAGGGCTCGTCACCAATCAATGCACGCCTTTCATGCCCTTACTACCACAGATCGGCTCGTCACCTCCTTGCGGTATTCAGGTATGCTCGAGGTCACTACAAAGGGCTCGTCACCAATCAATGTAGGCTGACAGCACGAATATAGTGTCCCATACCACCATAATCGGCTCACGAGTTAAGTTGCTCACTGGTCACTACGGGGAGGCTCGTCACCCCAGCGTAGGCCGACAGCTCGACCACGGTGTCCCATACCACCATGTCCGGCTCATGAGTCTTAGCGGATCGGTACCATGGTTGTTAGGATTTCACGTAAGTTCGGTACCCTAGATTCAAGCGGTGGCGTCCATACATGGTTAACATACATCGGACAATCGGGTTACTTGACGAACTCGACTAGCACGAGCGCACGTTGAATTGAACGACATAGAGTGCGCAAACACTCCGCGTGGCCAAACCACTGCCGCCAACTCTAATACGGCTCGGGTTCGTCTAATACGTCCTACGTGGCGAAAGCAATCTCAACCACGATTCATAGGGTCAATTACCGATCTCCTGGACTAAGGCATAGTCCCAAATATCCTACACTACTACAGATATTCATATGGAATGTAAAGCAATAATCAACAACTCAAATCATGGTACATACACATCTGAAGAATATCAACTTAACATAAATGTAAGCATAGGAGATGCTTGAATTTAAATAACTTGGAATGTAACTGCATAAAGGAAAACATGCGCATCCATAGGAGTATTGAGAATCACTTCTCAACGCCCACAATTAGTGTAATCAGTTACACTTAGATCATTCATGCATTTCTACCAACACTTAGCACACATGGAACAACATACATGGCGTATATTGAAATACATGCACTTAGGCAATTCCTTTTACTAAGGAGTTGTCATACATGCATCTAGCATACATACCCGACAAATAATCATGGCAAACACAAGTGCGTATTTTATACGTATACGGTACTTTATAAATACACTTAGAATACACCAATCTCAATATAGCGCATGCATATCAGGAAAGCAATGTAAACACAACATTTGGCATGTGAAATCTCATCCATAACAAGAATAAATCACTAACTGGGATTGAAAGCCTTGAAAACCATAACCTATACACTTAAAGTCCGCACCTTAAGCGAAGAAAGAACCGCCGAGCTGATTTAGACGAGTTGTCTTCGTCAACGGCGCTAGAATACCCTAAAATAAGGATAGAAATGAGATACAACAACACCAAGTCTAGTCTAAGCTCTAACACAGGTTAGGGTTAGGTTAACTTACCCCAAAGGAACTCAGAATCGTCAGAGGAACGATTCAAAGTAAAGGTTCAAAGGTGAAGAAGAACAAGGAAGAATCAAGATGAATCACCAACCAATCTCTCTCACTAACTCTCTCTTTTCCACTCTCTTTCCAAGCTAGGGTTAGAGAAAATTCGTATGGAAATGAGAGCTAGGGTTTAAGGACATATATATGCCTTAAAATGATGGAAATAACCCCAGGGTCAAGGTATACTTAGGTTATAACCAAAGCACACCTTTCTCGATCCAACGAAGCACTTCTGGTGGGCCTATAACCACGAAAGGTCAGACTTAAGCTCCTTGACCATGGATCTAGGTCAAGCAGAGTTTTCATACCGACCGGCTCTTCAGATCAGCCGTGGCGGACCACACTCAATTCAACGGTCACGGAAACTCGATCAGGTCCACAAGCACTAGGATATGCCTGGGCCAACCATCCTGATCAGAGGGTGAAATTGGGTCAGAAACCAACGGTCAGAATGCTTAAAATCGTCGCGCAAGCGACATGACTCAGATTTCAGAAAAAGCTTATTAAATTCCAACCGTTCTCACACTCTTCACTCCGAGCTCAACCAAATCGACCTAGAACATCAGATCGACTTGATTTTCGAGGTGAAGATCAAGCCCAACTCGGTGACCGCAACAGCCTAAGATCATCGCCATCGGACTTTTGACGCGTGGTCTAGGTCTGATCCAGATCTTCTAAAAATTCCCCAGAACAACTGGATTTAGCGATGGATCCCAGATTTCAGAGTAACGTAGCGCTCACTAATCTACACGTTCAGAGCCATGCAGATACAATTTAAAGTGATTGATGCGGATTTCACAAGCAATCGAGTAAAGCGCTAATTACCCCAAAACAACTACTTAAGGAAAGATTAGCACAAAAATTCCAAGGTCGTTACAAGTTGCGCGTCAAGAATGATGACGTGCAGAAGACCGCTTTCAGGACTAGCTTCGGTCACTATGAGTTCCTTGTGATGTCGTTTGGTCTTACGAACGCACCGGCCGTATTCATGGATCTGATGAACAGAGTGTTTCGGCCATTCTTATTCCGATTTGTCATTATCTTTATCGATGACATCTTGATTTATTCTGCGAGTCGGGAAGAGCACGAGGAGCACTTAAGAGCAGTTTTGGATACTCTCAGAGAGAATCAGCTCTTTACGCAGTTCAAGAAGTGCGATTTCTGGAAATAGGAAGTCAAGTTCCCGGGACATGTGGTGTCCAAGGAAGGGATAGTTGTTGATCTTGCCAAGGTAGCTGCAGTTCAGGACTGGAAGCAGCTTGGTTCAATTACTGAGGTAAGGAGCTTTCTGGGTCTAGCAAGCTATTATCGATGCTTAATACAAGACTTCATGAAGATTGCCAGACCATTGTCTCAGCTGACACGTAAAGATTTGAAGTTTGCTTAGAATGAGATGGCGGAGTTAGCTTTTCAAGAGCTGAAGGACAAGTTGACATCCGCCCCTGTGCTAGTATTACCAGAGCAAGGGGTTAAGTATGTTATATATACTGACGCCTCTCGCGTTGGCTTGGGTTGTGTCCTTATGCAGAAGGACAGGGTGATTGCTTATGCTTCGAGACAGTTGAGGAAACACGAAGAGAATTGCCCTACGCATGACCTGGAGTTAGCAGCTGTTATTTTCGCATTAAAGCTCTAGAGACATTACCTCTATGGAGAGGAGTTCGAGCTCTTTTGTGACCACAGGAGCCTTAAGTATATTTTCACGCAACGTGACTTGAATATGAGGCAACGCCGATGGATGGAAACATTGAAAGACTATAAGTTCAATGTTTCTTACCATCTGGGCAAGGCAAACCTTGTGGCAGGTGCGTTGAGTCGTAAGAAGGCTATAGAGTTGGCGGCGACCACTTGAGTTTGAGGTTGGAGACCATGTATTTCTTAAGGTCTCTCCTATGAAGGGAGTTTTGCGGTTCGGTAAGAAGGGGAAGCTCACGCCGAGATTTATTGGTCCATTTCAAGTTCTGAACGAGTGGGAGCGGCAGCATACCGCCTTGCTTTGCCCACACCTCTTGCAGGCGTGGATGACGTATTTCATGTTTCTATGCTGAAGAGGTACGTTCTTGATCCTTCACATATTATCAGTTGGGAGCAGGTGAAGTTGAGTGAGGATGCCACATATGTACTGCGACCGACGCGTATTCTAGACAGGAAGGAGTAGGTGTTGCATAGCAAGATCATCCCTCTTATGAAAGTTCTATAGATGCATCATAGTGAGGAAGAGGCTACTTGGGAATCTGAAGCTGAGGTTAGAAAGAGCTACCCTCAGATCCTTGAGGAATATGAGAAGGTATGAATTTCGAGGATGAAATTTTCGTTAAGGGGGTAGATTGTAATGACCCAGAAAATTTTGTGCCTGAACTCGAGTACTACCCCTATTTTTCCTTAGTAGTTAATTGGGGTAATTAGCACTAAACTTGATTGCTTATGAAATTTGCATCAAGCACTTTAAATTTGATCTGCACGACTCAAAATCTGTAGAATAGTTAGCGCTAGGTTACTTTGAAATCTGGGATTCATTGCTAAATCCAGTTGCTCTTGGAAATTTTTGGAAGTTCTGGATCGGACCTAGACCGCGCGTCGAAAGTCCGATGGCGATGATCTTAGGCTGTATTGGTCACCATGTTGGACTTGGCCATCACCTCAAAAATCAAGTCCAGATGATGTTCTGGGTCGATTTATCTGAGTCCGGAGTGAAGAGTGTGGGAACGGTGAGAAATTAAATAAGATTTTATGAAATCTAAGTCATGTCGCTTGCGCGACGATTTTAAGCAATCTGACGGTTAGATTCTGACCCAATTTCACCCTCTGATCAGGGAAGATGGCCCAGGCATGTCCTTGTGCTTGTGGACCTGATCGAGTTTCGGTGATCGTTGAATTGAGTGTGGTCCGCCACGGCTGATCTGAAGATCTGATCGGTACGAAAACTTAGTCTGACCTCGATCCATGGTCAGTGAGCTTAAGTCCAACCTTTTATGGAAAAAGGCCCACCAGAAGTGCTCCGTTGGATCGAGAGAGGCCTATTTTGGTTATAACCTAAGTATACCTTGGCCTGGGGCTATTTTCATCAACGTTAGGCCTATATATAGACCTTAAACCCCTAGCTCTCTTTTCCATACGAATTTCCTAACCCTAGCTAAGAAAGGAGAGAGGAAAAGAGAGAGAAAGTGAGAGAGAAGTTGGTGAATCATCTTAGATTCTTTCCTGTTCTTCTTCATCCTCAAACCTTCACTTTTGAATCATTTTTCTGGCGATTCGAAGTTCATCATTGGGTAAGTTAACCTAACCCTAATCTATTTTAGAGCTTAGAATAGTCTTTGTGTTGTTATAGCTCATTTCTATGCTTGTCTTAGGTTATCTAGTTGCCGTTGACGAAGACATCTCGTCTGAATCAGTTCGGTGTTCCATTTCTGGTTTAAGGTGCGGACTTTAATCGTATGGGTTATGGTTTTCAAGGCTTTCAATGTTAGCTAATGGTTTATTCTTATCATGGATGAGATTTCACATGCCAAATACTATGTTTATTTTGCATTCTTGATATGCATGTGTTATATTGAGATTTGTGTATTCTATGTATATGTAGAAAGTACCGTATACGTATAAAATATGCACATGTGATTGCCATGATTATTTGTCGTGTATTTATGCTAGATGTATGTGTGATAACTCCTTGGCAAAAGGAATTGTCCAAATGCGTGTATTTGAACATACATCATGTATGTTGTTCTATGTATTCTAAGTGTTTGTAGAAATGTCTGAATGATCTGGTGTGTAATATATCAACCTAGTATGGGCATTGAGAAGCGATTCTCAACTCTCCTATTAGTGTGTATGATTTCCTTCATGCAAGTTACATTTCTTGTTGTTTAACTTCAAGTTTACTTATGTGAAAATCCATGTTAAGTTGATATTCTTTAAATGCTTACATACCACATGATTTGAGTTGTTGTTCCAATACTATTCTAAATTGTTGGTATGAATATCTGTTGTAGTGGAATGTGTTTGGGAATATGAATAGTCCAGGAAATCGGTAATCAGCCTTGAGATTGTGGCTGAGGCTGCTTTCGCCACAAAGGACGTGATTAGACAAACCCGAGTCGTATTAGAGTTGTCGGCAATGGTTTGGCCACGCGGAGTGTTTGCGCACTCTATGTCATTCAACCCAACGTGTGCTCATGCTAGTCGAGTTCGTCAAGTAACCCGATTATCCGATGTATGTTCACCATGTATGGACGTTATTGCTTGAATCTAGGGTACCAAACTTACCATTGTAAATCCTGTAAACCATTGTACCTTGATCCGCTAAGACTCATGAGCCGGACATGGTGGTATGGGACACCGTGGTCGAGCTGTCGGCCTACGTTGGGGTGACGAGTCTCCCCGTAGTGACCAGTGAGCAATCGAACTCATGAGCCGATTATGTTGGTATGGGACACTATATTCGTGCTGTCGGCCTACATTGATTGGTGACGAGCCCTTTGTAGTGACCTCGAGCATGCCTGGATACCGCATTGAGGTGACGAGCCTTATTGTAGTAATGAAGGTATGATAGGCGTGCATTGATTGGTAACAAGCCCTTTGCTACGACTTAAAAACCATATGATTGTATGAGATTGTCTAGGACTGACGACCCTAGAATGGATCACTGTTTGGATGGTAATATGAGGAAGGTACCTTAGCTTCCCAATCCTGCTATATGAAAAGGACTAATAACAACTTGGTAATCATGTTCATGCATCGCATTTACATGTACTTTGTAGACGTGGCGCACTTTGAGGCGATGTTATGCGTAACGTAAGATGAAGACGCTGAGGGTGTACGCGCTAGGGCATGCATCATTCTACATACATCCTTGCATTAACAAGAGTACTTAGGACATGTTTGATTATTCTACTTTATTATTACTGCTTGATTGAATTGATAACATGTTAACCTTTGCTTTATTGTTCCACTGATTTGATCACTCACTCCCACGTTCTGGGACGGTGTTTAAACACCCACCAGACTCTGTCTTAGTTGCAGATGTTGATGCGACTTCTGAGGCTGAGCCGGAGTTCGATGATGATGAGGCTGCATTCTCTTTTATACAGTTTTCAGACGGATTCTAGTGAGCCTTGTTCTGATGCGCGAGATGCTGGGATTTCTTTTGGGATTAAATGATGTAATTTGATACTTGTAATTTTGATAGTAACACTTATAATACGACCTGGTATGTATATGTATTTCAGGGATTTGTACATGTACACTTATATTTCTTTAAGTCTTCCGCTTGCGTTCTTCACTTATCCCTGAATTATGTTTGCAGTTTGGCTTAATCTATTCCGTGTTTTATGCACTCATACAGACAACATACATCCATCATTTGATATGTTGCATAAGTGATGTTTTGAAACTTGGGACCTGAGTTATGATCGACCCCCGAATTTCAGGGCGTTATACAAAGCCAAGGTGATTACCTTTCTAAGGAGCTAAGAAAAAGTAGACGGTGGGTGATCTTAGATCTAAATTTTCATTTTTTTATATTTTTTTCTTTTTTGTGATTTAAGGGCCCACATATGGTGCGACCTACCTTGATGTATGCTTGTATCTAAGAGGGGCCCATAGTGGCGGGGCCCCTCCGTCATCGCTGATCTCTCTCCTTCCCTCTTTCTCTCCCTCTCTTTCTTTCTCTATGATTAATGGCCCACCTATGATGTGTGTATTTTGTCCATGACGTCCGACAAATGGGCCACCTTGATCCCAGTTGGGGCCTACATGACCGGATGGTCACATAGGCCTGGATGAGAGGGATAAATAAATATTAGCTTGATCCAAATCTCGTGGCCCACTATGTGGGACCACCATGATATATGTGCATCATCCAGCACCGTCCATCTTACTGGATGGTGGCTGGACGCTGGACAGAGGTTGTATATAATATATATATTTATATATGTACATGGTATGTAAATATATTATAATATTATAATATGATATAATATTAATATATATATATATATATTGTATGTATATACCCTTAACATGGCTTACCCGTACATGTGGGGCACCCATGTGGGACCCACCCCTGCTTAGAATTTAAGGGATAGTGTGCGCTGATCAGCAGCCACACCCAACCATCGTACATGCACATGTCGTCCATCCAATTCAGCCGAGCCGTCCATGTGTTGGACGGCTAGCAGCGGGCCTAATGTGATATATATACATATCCAAGCCATTCAAATGGTGGGGCCCACTGCATATTAACGTCAGTAAGCTCTATGGGTCCCACATGATATCCAGGCCCTCCAGCTGGTGAGACCCACTGCCTATTAATGTCAGCAAGTTCTATAGGTCCCACGTGTGGCTTTGTTCTATCCAAACTATCCATCCATTAGCAAGGTCGTTTGAAGGCACCAAACTAACTGAGGCAGACTCAAATCTCTGGTGGACCACCACGTGGACACCATCATGATGTATTACTTCATCCACACTGTCCAGATTATGTTGAATGGTGCTAGACAATGTTTGGATGTGTTGTCCAATGTTTGGATGGTGTGGATTTGTATGGGAATGTTTGGATGCTGTGGATTTGCATGGGAATATTTGGAGGGTGTTGATTTGCATAGGGAATGTCTGGATGGTGTTGATCTACCTATATACTATTTGGAAAATGCAGATCATCATTAGAGGGTCATGTGCCCATGAATGATAGTGTACAATGATATACAGGTTACACTTACAACTATTGAAATAATTTTCATGTGGTCTAAGCCAACTTGAGGACCAATGGTGCAGCCCATCCATGAGGCCCATCATGATGTATTTTGGCCCATGGGCAAGGCCCACCTATTTGTATTGTTAGGCCCAGATACGTGGTCCACACATTGTATATGAGGCCCACGTATGAGGCCCATGGTGATGCATTTACGGCCCAATGGTGCGACCCATATAATGTGGCCCATGTAATGTGGCCCACCTAATATATGAGGTCAGTATTGAAGCCCATGGGTGAGGCCCAGTATGATGTATTTAAGGCCCATGGGCGAGGCCCAGTATGGTGTATTCAAGGCCCATGAGTGAGGCCCATTGTGATGTATTCAAGGCTCGTGGGCGTGGCCCATTGTGATACATTTATGGTCCATGAGTGAGGCCCTTATGTGAGGCCCTTGAGTGAGGCCCATGATAATATATATTAGGCCCTTGTGTGAGGCCATAGGCCCACTATATATATGGCTCTATGTGGGCCACTCCTTGGGAGCAATGTTGGTTAAATGACCACATTGATGGGTAATGATGGTTGAATGTCCACATTGTGACCTTCCCTTGGGCCTTGATAGTCTCATTCTCATCATTCTCTTATGGGTTAACCCTAATCAGTGGGGTCACATTCATCATAGACAGATAGCTCCGTGCTATCGGATTTGATATAACCACGGCCGAGGGCCAATCTTCATATTATGGTTGATCAGTTGTTCATCTTTAGACCCCACCTTATTTATGTGCTGGTTGTCGGTGTCTATTATCGATGTAGATTATCGGTGCTGATTGTCGATGTCGATCACTGGTGCCGGTTATCGGGGCAGATCCTAATAATATATGTCAATTATTGGTGCTGGTTATTGATACCGATTATGAGTATGTGACAACATTGCATCATGATACATGCCCATACGCATCATCTATATGCTTGTGATGAGATGAGTGATTGATCATAGTACATGCCATTAGGCAGATTATTATGGTACTCCTTGATAAGGAGAGTTTCCCACATGAGCGTGCGGTATGCGTGTGTTTGCTATATGAATGGATTGCGTGATTCATGCATCTCACATTGTGTGACATGTATACTATACGTCATAACGACATCAAGGCCGTAGCCTCCACAGGCATATCGTGGTTAGCAAGATTAGATATCAAAAATCTTATTTTACATGGGGGTGTTATAGATGTCCCTGGGTGAAAGTCTCTAAACGATTATGGTACCAGGAGGTTACTCCAACGTCTAGACCAAGTGGATGCATGAGCGTCTAGTGTCGAATACTAGGAGACTGCGCTTTCCATTGTGTCATGGTCAGTTGGAAGAGGGTGCCGCCTTACCCGCCCGAGAGGTGGGGATAAAGCTAGGCTGAGCTTGACTAGCTCGAGGAATGGGTCCACTATCGACGAGTCGGGCCCGATATTGGTAGATGGATAGTGAGGTCTCTTCCACTCACCTTGTTATACACGATAAGGTAGCAATCTGGTTTGGACTGTACTAGATCTCGGTGATATTCCAGAGTTGAGCTATATTGATATGTGGACTTAGATGAGGATTGGTGCGCTTGAATCGCATCTCACATTGTATGGCCTTTCTATGGCCAACATCATTCATGCCTTGCATCGCATAGCCTTGGTACAGCCAATAGTGTTCATGGATTCATCAGCATATTTCACATTACCCTGATATTACATAACTGCATTACTACATTGCGTCGGCTCTTTCACCACCCTCTAAGCTTTTCACAATATTATGCATGACCATTGCGTGCAGGTGATGTTGGATCGCAGCAATGCTGAGGCAGGAGCGCATAACAGATCATTTTCGATCTTTTGTTTATCATCATTGTATTTCCCTTTCATGTGCAGTATACTTATAAGTTTTTTTATCATAGTGGAAATGTCATGGAGTTTTTGGGTGTTGTTTGTGGGTTATGCTTACTACAAATCAAACTGATGTTAAAAATTCTCCTTATAAGATCCTAGGATTGAAACCTAGTAAATGGGTGCCAGGAACCGAGAATGGGGTACTACGGAGGCTGTTAGCGCTGGATTCGGCAATCAGAAATTTTATGATCCTGGTTTTCAAGTTTGGGGCATGAAAAATGTCATTTGTATAGCTTTCCGACACCTTCACGGGGAATAGAAGCAAATACACTCCCATAAATGGGTCCGACCTTTCAGGCAAAGAAAACGCAGACCACAATGTGAGCTCTTTAACCATGTCCATAGATAGGCCAACCATGCGTAAGACCCCCAAATCTTTGGGTTGATTTCAGTATTAACTCATGAGGAGGGCCTAAACCTACTCATTAATGGACTGGTGACCTTAGATTTGGTACCCCAAAGGTCACCTTATGAGCCCCGCGAACTCTAGAGAGTTACTGCAGCCAACCCTATACGTAAATCCAACCGAGTTCATGGCTAGCTTCACTAGGCTCCTCTAATGGATCGCGGTTTTTGAACTCACCAGGCTATGAGAAGTCCAGTGAACTCCTAAGAGTTATAGAGACCATCACGTGAGACCCGACTCCACTACTCAAGAGTCTAAAAAACTACATGGCTCCACTACTCAAGGGGATAAACTGTTTGTGATTATCTAACTAAACTAAAACTTAGTACCGCCAATTAAGATAGGAATCATATAGGAAATTCCTTACTAACAAGTCATAAAAGAATATAAAAAAAATAGAGAAGAAGCATAATACATCGATTAGAAGATCCCATAAATAGGATAAGAGCACCATTATCAAGAATATCACGAAATACTTTTATAACTTGCAAATTCCAAGAGTACTTGAAGTGACAAAAGAGAAAATATCAAAGTTTTACATCTCAAAGTTCTCCTGTTATGCCTAATGCTACTAAGTATTGTTGTAAATTTTCTTGAAGATTAACTTAAGCAGCCGCATGTTCCAGTTTGGCATTCGAAATAATTCTGGCATGATCCGGGATACTAGGTAGTTTTTCTTCCGAGGAGGCAATTAATTCTTCATTCTTAGCCAATTCAAATCTTTCAGCATCCATGAAATGAGAGATACATTGCATCTTTTCCTATACTCATTCAATGTTTAGATCTTTCTCCAGATCTTGCTTCTCCAGTTGAGCGATTTCTTGCTTCAAAAGGGTAATACCATTCTGGATATTTGTCTCGTTATCAGTAAAAGTCTTCAGTTACTCCTGTAAATATAGTTGTTCTTGATCGTGACGAGAGACAATGGGAGCAATCTGAGAAACATTCTCCTTAGAGTATGCAAGCTACTTCCTATATTCCAAAATTTCAGGTGGGACGGCCGTAGTTTCAGCTAATGAAAGAACGGTTACTGAATTATGGAATCTTAGGAGAGCATCGTGTACAGAAGAAACGTTAACTTTAGCCATCCATGCAACACTGTCCAAAACATCTAAAGCAACAACCAAATCTGACCATTGATCAGGATCTTTGAACATCTCAGCAATAGCTAATGTGGAATTCCTGATCAATGCCAATTTATATGCAGAAATCTTCTTAAGGGATAGCACATTCGATGAAGTCCCAATAGAACCAGAACTTGCCGTGCCATTTTAAGGTAAGTTCCCTGCTAAGAAATAAGAAATGTAAAGTTATAGTAAAACTGTAAATGCAGGTAATATGAAAAATGTGAATGAGGAAAATGATATACCTTTTACCGGTACTGAAACAGTGAAACGTTGCGTCTCTCTAACAAGAAGGGGATTAGGTTCCACCATCTTACCAAAAGATGGAGCCCTTACTTCAGTACTCGAATCAATGTTGGTGGGAGTTGGAAGATTAGTTAATTCCACCGAAAAAGCAATTTCATGTGCCACTGCTCGTGCGGGCAAAGAGAATTTCAATGAAGTCGCTGGTACGACGGGAGTTAAATTTATGGGAGAAGTACTATCTGCTTCCATATTGGTAACATGATCACCTAAAATAGAATACGTAAAAGAAGAAAGGAGAAAAGAATTTTAAAAAAATAATAAGTTTGTCTTGCATGGTGAATAACCATATTCCCCGTAGTTTAGGGGTTTGGCTTCTTCTTCCCCCGCTATGGGTGAAGTCTTTGCAGGAACAGCCTCGGAGGTCGAAAGGATATGTCCTTCATCAGCAGGAGCATCTTCTACAACGATATCTTCTTCGCTGTTAATATCAACTTCCCCCTCCTCATAGTCATTGTCCAGATTCTCTCCTTCCGCCTCATAGTCATCATAAACAGTATTTCCAGACAAAGAAGCTGAACCTCCACTTTCCAAATCTCCTTCACTGGATTCTTCAATAATAACTTATTTCCCTTTAAAAGGAGGAGACTAGTTGATTTCCGGTTGAAGATCTGCATTGGTTGAGACAACAAAAGCAGAAGCAATGGTCCCTTCTTGGGGAGAAGCATGGGCACGCATTCAAGATTGTGTCATTAGCAAAGAAGGATTGGGATGGATAGTCCTGAGGGCAGGAGGAGAGGTCAACTGATGTTGAGGATAAGTAGAAGAGGTTGGTTGGTCTTAAAGATTGGCAATGTTCTCTGGCATAAGGGAAGCAGCTTCCATTCCTTCTTCTCTTCTTGAACGGTGGAGAGGAACTTTTTCAAATTCACGAATGACACCGTAAGCTATCCACCCTTCAAGTGTATTGTCAGGTCTTTTCTCACGAATAGGTTCATCTATGGATATTTTGATGCAATGATGACGAGCAAAAGTAACATGATTGGTCTACGTTATGAAGCCTACTTCCTCTTCAATTGTGCAACCCATAAGTCTTGGTGGTGGAAGCCAGATGGGCTTAGTTACTGGTAGACCTTTCCATACTAGATATAACTGGTGAACCCACCATCTCATGTGGTTATATGAAGCCCAAGGAATACGGTCGCAGCCCGGGATGATGAAAGAAGAATTAGCTTGGCCTAATAGTTGCTTCCAGACCATCGCCCAATTAAATGGGCCAATGCCATAACTCCGTATTCTTTGAGTTATAAGTCCACAATCTTCAAGAACTGCCTGATCGAAGCCGAATTGAAGAGAAAAATGGCTAGGATAGTATGGTTCTCTCTAGAATTATGTTCCCTCCCTCAATGAGAGACTGCATGATCTAATCGATAGAAAGAATGCCCTTTCTCCTGTAGTGAGTGATTCTATGTCTGCCTTGTCTGTGTCTGTTGTGTAACGAGGTAGATAGAAATGAAAATAATTAATCTTGGCATTGGAGGAGATAGCATCTTTCGCCCAGTCATAGGACCTCTTCACCATAGCTCTCTTCTGAAAGAACTAGAGATGAATCTAAGAAGGATGCACATAAGCTTTCTCCGGCACTTTGAAGGTCCAAGGGAAATAAATGCCAAGCCAGCCGAGGAAGTAATGCCATAGAATATAAGTAGAAGCAGAGCCGACGGAGGGACTTTTTGTGTGGGAAGCGATCTCTCCAAAACCTCTATAAATTGATCATAGAGCAGGAGGAGCAAGGGATTTTTTGATTCCTTCAGCCATAGCACCGACTACTACAAACATGAAGAGCGAATGACATCTACTAACTTAGAGTTGAGAAAGACCACTATGCTTGGCTAGTAAGCAATAAATGTTGCAAGTTCCCCATAAACAGAGTACTTAGTGCGATCTTTTATGCCCCCGCGAAGACTTTCCATCTCTTGCGAGTGGTTACCGTTAAACCTGGAAGAAAATGGAGAAGCAAGTGAAATCGAGATTATGTATCAAAACTCAATAAAAATATTAATTTGAAAAGAAGGAAGATTACTGAAGAGCTCTGCTAAAATGAGCCAGCCATTGCATAAGGTGAATCTTGTGGATTTTCAGAAACTTGGACATCTACTTAAAGAGTTCAATGGTTGTTTCCGAGATGGAGGCGATACAGTCAGGCGAAGAGACAAAGGCTAGTTCATCATTGGTGGGGACAAATTCATTAAAGAAATTTCTGATTATCGACAGACCAATGATCCTATGAATGTCCCAGAGCGTAATGCTCATTTCGCCTTTGGGAAGGTGAAAAGAATTGGTAGAAGGGCACCAATAGTTCAGAAAAGCCTTCGGAATGGAGGATTCCTTATAAAAGGGTGTGATGTTGCTTCAATTGTAGTATAAATGTCGATCTTGGACAAAATCCCCACATGCTTCGCAAGAATTGCCACAGTCCATTCAGAGTAACAATTGCAAGGAGTCAAGAGACCCCTTGTTCTGAACTCTTCAGGACTCCAAATGAGAAGGTGGTCACTGAAATGCTGCTAGAGTGTCTCATAAAAATAGGTCGGATATAGGTAATGGGGATCATAGGATGGGTGAGGAAGATCATAGAGTGAACATCACCAATTTGCTATCGTGATTTTGTTGGTTGTAGAATGCCTTCTAGTAATCTCAGTTCTCTGAACAACTAAGACTCTGAATAGGCTAGTCTTTCTCCATCCAGATGATCCCTAGGCTCACAATTCAACATGGAATGGTGATGATGAATGCTGACTAGAATCACCATGATACATTGCTTATAAGGGTTGTCAAATTTTATGACACCCTCAATCGTGCCGGCGATTCTTAAGAATTGTGTAATTTCTTCTAGTTGTGCTCCTTGATTTTCTCTTAAAATTCTTGAGCCTTGTTCCAGTGATTCTTCCTCGGTCGAGAAGGAGGTGGAGTATATTCCCAAGCAGGAGGCTTCTGGTTGATGGTCTAATGATGTGCTATTGACTTCAGCCATTGCTCTCAATTGTATTCACGACCATGTTTAAGAGGTCTTTCAAGATTGCCCATTACAATAGCTCTTTGGATAGGGGATGGTAGCGTGTTGATGCATTCAGTGAAGTCGAAAATGGGAAGCATTGGCTCCTTAATGTAGGTGGGGCACGTGGCAGTTGTCTTAAAGCGCTTGCGTGAAGGTTGAACAGGAGACACCGGAGATTTCGTTGTGTGAAAAGGTGTAGGGTTTGGCAATTCCTGATGAGAAGGATGTTCAGTGGGAGATTGACGGGAATGAAAGTTCTTTTCATGTAGGCCATAGCAGAAAAATGCTAAGTCTAGAAAAATCAGATAAGTTCGGGTAAGGTCAGTTGTGCGGGTCGCGCAACCAATATCTCATTATGCAGACAACGCAATGTGATTCTTGCTTGTGTGAATAGAAATTCGTTGCGCGGGTTGCACAACCGCTGTTTGTTATAGGGAAGAAAAAGTGAAACAGAGCTTCGCTGCAGAGAATGGAAGTGAGAGAATGAACTAGGACCGACTATTTATAGAGGATAGGGCCGAGTACAGTACTTGGGTGACCATTGCGCGGGTCACACAACAGCTTTAGGAAGTTCAAAATTTTGAAGGATTGATCCTAATTCTGTGATTCCAATATATAAAGAAAGGATCAAAGGGGCATCTGATGGAGTATAAAAAATGCCGAAAGATTGAAAAGGAGAAGATTAAAAAGGGAATTGGAAGAATGAGGAAGAAAGAAGAAGATCAAGCATCATGTTCAGTAGTTGCACGGTTCACGCAACCAGTAAGTGGTTTCGCGGACCGCGTAAGCAACTTCATTTATTACGTGGGCCGTGCAATTGACTTTCCCGTTACATGGGTCACGCAACCGAGATTAGATATAGATTTGTATGGATGGACAGATCTGATGCAAAGTGGGCCCCTTGGCACAAAGATCAAGGGTTCGCACGTATGAAAGCCTATAAATACCCCACTCCCCCCTCATTTGAGAGAGAGAAGAATTTTGGAAGAGCAGCAAAGCTCTGAAGGAAGATTGAAGGTGAGAAGGGGAAGCCAGAGATTGGTTACACGGGCCGCGCAACCAACAAGTTAGTTACGCGGGCCGTGTAATCAACAACTGGTTGCGGGGGTCGCGTAACCAAGCCTTGATATGGTCAGTTGTAAAAAGAGCCAAAACATTGCCAAAATTGTCTAGTTCGATCTTCGTTCCTCTAAGATCTCCTTTTGCACAAAGCACAAGCTCAAAAAGGGAGAAAATCGAATGATGAAATCAGCACAACATTCCTCTTAAGGAGATGACCGAAGCAAATGTCGAAATGTTGCCGAATTTGAGATTTGACATTTTGAACTTTATCAATTTCAATTTATGTATTTCAAATGATCTATCTTAGAATCAAGGGATATTAAATGATGTAAATGAACTCAGTATAAATAAAATAATGATTGTTCTTCATATACTCTCTTCGTTGAGTTCGAATAAGATACTTTCACCTAAATCGAATGCATTTGTTATAGTTTGAAACAACAACATAGCTATTTTAGTATGAAAACTTATTTTGCAAAAACAGGAAAATTTCTAAGTTTTTAGCCTTTCTCGATATATCGATATCACACCTATTATCGATGTCCTCGGAAATTACTCGATATCATTGAATTGAGGACCTCTTGTGTCCAGTAACCAACTTGATCTTTGGACAAAATTCTCGATGAATCGATGGAAGTTTCGATATTATCGGAACTGGCTAGTTTGTGTCTAGCATGCTATTAAGGTAAATCTTATATTTATCGATGACTCGAAGTGAGCCTCGATTCCATTGGAAGTCAAATTCCAATGATATCGAGGGACCTTCGATATTATCGAATTCAAACCAAACTATTCTAGCAAGCTCAATAGTAAAATCCTCTAGAAATGAACGAGGAATCAATGATGTCTCGATATGATCGTAATTCGAATTCTGATGAAATCGATATATGTTCGATATCATCAACATGGATCTAAGATTGTCTAGCAAACTCTTTTAAAAATCATGTGGAAATGATCAATGTAACAAACAGATTATCGATGAAATCGAAATTCAAACTCCGATGACATCGACGCCTACTTGATAGCATCGATCCTCTGTAAAAAAAGTTCCAGTTATATTCTTTAGTGGAGTTCGTATCATCGAACCTTGCTTCGATGGCATCAAAAGTATACGTTCGATGACATTGAAGCAGGCCCGATGATATCGAACTTACTCAGAATCTGACATCTTTATTACCGTTTGAGCTTTTTGTCTATTTAAGGAGAGCTTGTTCTTAGTTGCCTGGTGAGAAAAAGAGAGAGTGCTTTGAGAGTGTTATTGCCTATCATCTATCATAAGCCCTTTTTCTCATGGAAGTTCATCCTTCAATCCACTCTCATCATTGATATTAAATAGAGTGGATTGAGGAATGAACTTACCCATTCAAAGATCATTCAACTACTACCTTAATGGTAAATCAGTAAGCTGAGATACCTTAAATGCTTGAATGCTTGGAATCACTCCTCTAAAATAGGAAAACATTTAATAGAGTGGGATTCCAATATAACCATGACCCAACCCGTCACCTTTATTGGTACATCATCAAGTATTGCAGATCAAGGGAGCTGAAGAATCTTCGTCATCAAAGAGGAGATCTTCATCTACGTGCTTAATGGGGCTCACCTACTTATTTGTATGTCATTAGAGTCTAGAGACCCTTTTGATCATTCCTTCTCTAGGTTTGGGTCAAAGGTGCTTCTCACCCCTTTCAAGTCCTCATATGAGGCATCCGATGAGATAGTACGTGTGGGTGCTTTGTATTGACCCTTGTTCTTATGTAGGGTATAAACTTAGGTCCTTAGTGTACGTCCTCGACCTATGTGGTCTAGTCAGGTTCCTTTTGCGGATCCTTTGCTCTTGTTTAGGGCATAAAACTTAGGTGTTGTGTGTTGACCTTTGCTCTTATATAGGGCATAAATTTTAAGGTCCTTGTGTGGATCCTTACCCTGTATGGCATAAAACCTTAGGTTCCTTATGTGGATCCTTTGCTCCTATGTAGGGCATAAAACCTGGGTGTTATGTGTTGACCCTTGCTCTTGTGTGGGGCATAAACTTGTGTCTCATGGAGACATGTTAGGTACCTTGTATAGGTCCTTGTGTCAACCTTATGTAGGTTGTATTGGTTTGAGGTAAACCTGATTTGAAACCTCTGTAAGTGAAATCTGATACACTCAAGGATGGAGCGTGTCTGTCGGGAGTGGAGTAGAATATAGCCGAACCACTATAAAACAAATGTGTTTGAGATTGTTATTTACATATTCTCTGATTATGTTTGAATGATCACATGATGCATGATTATTTGGAACTGATAAGGATCACATCTCATGCATAGTCACTTAGTGCATCCATCATAGACTAAATTTATATACTGTTTAGATATTGAATAGTTTTGTGATTGGATCCTCTATTTGGCTTGGAAGCCATTAGAGTTAAGTTAGAGATATGTTGATGAATTGTTATATTAGATCAAGATAATGGTAATGGGATTTTAAATTGTCATAATATTTTATAAAGTCATATTCACTCCCCCTCTAGGGCACTTTAACCGATTCCTACTTCTACTTAAGCGGTCCTTACCTCAATTACAATTGGTATTAGAGAGAGGTCTCTCTTAAGGGCTTCACCACCTAGAGAGTGATCTTGACTGAAGTTGGAATCATGGCCAAAGGAGAGGGCTCATCTGTAATTAGACCTTTTGTCTTTAATGGTTCAAATTATGCCTACTGGAAGGCTAGGATGGACTATTTTCTGAGATCTTTGGATCATGACTTTTAGGACATTCTTGAAAACAGATATGTGCCGCTAACAGAACAAATAGTACTTAAAAATGGCACAACCATCTCCAAACCAAAATCCAAAGAAATGTGGACAACATTCTATAAAGAAAAACAAACTTCTAAAGCTAAAACAATGGATGCTATCTACTGTGCTATGTCTCAAGAAGTGTTTAATCAAATTAGTATGTGTATCACATCAAAACAAGCATGGGATTTGTTAGAAACAACCCATGAGGGAATCAGGACAGTGAAAAGATCTAAGCTGCAACTCCTAACATCACAATTTAAACATCTTAAAATGGAGGAGCATGAGACTTTCATGGAATTCTTTACAAAACTGAAATCATATGTTACTCCATGGGTGGATTGGGAAAGAAGGTTCTGGTGTGAAAATTTTGTAGGAAAATACTAAAATCCCCATTGGAACGATTCAACTCCAAAGTAACAACTATCGAAGAGTGTAGAAATGTGGATGAAATGAAAGTAGAAGAACTTGTAGGTTCCCTGCAAACATTTGAACTACACTTTAAACCTGCTCCCAAATCAAAAAATAATGCTTTCAAAACTTCAAAACACTTCTCCACAAATGAGGAAGATGAAAGTGAAAGGGAAAATGATGATGAAGAAGTGATCCTTTTAGCTCAACGGTTCAGAAAATTCTTTTATAAAAACCATGGCCGACCATTTAAAGGGAAACAGTCGGACAACAAACATTATACAAGTAAACCTATTAAAAGGTCCAAAGAGACACAACGTTACACGTGCTGAAAGTTTGGACACCTGTCCACTGAATGCCCTAATAGAAAAACCAAAAGAATGGCTATGACAGCCACTTGGGATGATAATGAAAAATTAAACTCAGACTTCAATGGTTCAAAAAGTGATGGAGACCAAAAATCCCTGAAAATACTCATGGCCTCCACACCCACAAACATTCCATTGGTTATTGAGGAAATTGATTAATTGCGAGTCAAAGGGACATTTCCATCAGATGAAGAGAAAGAAGAAGAAATGGATAATTTACAGGATGCCTATAATCAGCTTTACATACATAGCATCAACATCCCTAAAAGACTTAGGATGATTGAAAATAAGAATAAATTGTTGCAAAGGGATCTAAATAAAATCTTAAAGAAGAATACACACATAATTAATGATCTCCAGCAATACCACTCAGATAATGATAGGCTAGAAAGAATCAACTCATTTATGAAATCTGAGTTGGTGAAACTGAACAAATAGATTGAGTCATTAAATGATGAAAACATGCATCTTAAGAATAAAAATTACACACTCATGTTTGATGCAGAACAATCCAAAAAATCTCTTGAACTTGGTTACAAATTCTTCCATAGCAGTGAAAAACTAGAAAGACTCTTAGGGATGGGGAGACATCAAAAGGACAAGAGAGGACTAGGATATGAAAATTTTAAACCAAACCTTACTCTTACAGCACAAATGGTAAGAAAAAGTACTACATAAGGAAGTAACACCAGGACTACTCCTATGTGTCATTTATGTGGCGACTCTAGTCATTATATGTTCGAATGCCTTGTTACAGGGAGAACTCAATCTAATTCCGGTTTAGACCTTACAGGAAAATACAAATGAACCGGAAAAATGATACATACTGTCAAGAGTTCACCAAAGTACATGGAAAGAGGTAAGCCATTTCCATCCCCACCTGAAATGACTATGAATATGGAGAAGCCACTAAGTCAGGTAGCTCAGCTGAATAAAAAAACAAATGAACTAATAAAACAAGAAAAAGTGATTCAGCTACCCAACATACCCAAACAAGTTCAATGCAAAGTAAAAACAACACCTTCAGGTAAACTTGGCAGAAAATGGTTAGTGAAAGAAAAGAAAAATTGCCTAGCAACTCACTCAAATCCTAAGACAGGCAATAATACTAAGTGGTACTTAGATAGCGGGTGCTCAAGACATGTCATAGGTGACAAGACACTTCTCTCCAACTACTCACCTCTTGATAACGGGAAGGTCACTTTTGGTGATGGAAACACTGCTAAGGTACTAGGGCATGGAACCATTGCCGGATTGGAGATGCTAAAAAATGACAATGATTTTTGTGTAGAAGGTTTAACATACAACCTTCTAAGCATCTCTCAAATATGTGACAACAAGCATGTGGTAACATTCTCCACACATGAGTGCAAGATCTCAGACCTATTAGGAAAACTAATTATGAATGGTCTTCACACTAACGATCAATGCTATGTTATTAGAGGCAACAAGAAGGATGATCCTTCTGCCTACTAGTATGGGAACACAGAGAATATGTGTAGGCTACAACATCTAAAGCTTTAGACGTACATATGTGAAAAGATGTATTATTTTTTTTTATGATTATCATGATATATCTAAGGATAATACTCAAAAATCCCTTTTGAATATAAACACTGCAAGTGTTTATAATTTTGAAGGTTAAACTTGTTGTATAAATTTTGATGTGTATATGAGCCGATATGAAAATATACAATGATATGCATATATGAAAGATCATCGAAGTGCTCAAATCAATGTCATACTTATTCTCTTCGATAAGTTAGTCGATGAATCAGACTAATCCTCGATTATATTGAATCGATACCAATATCATCGACGACCTTTTAGAATCCGAAGTGTCACACGTTATAAAGTGTTATTGAAGACCTCCTCGATAACATCGACTTAAGACGATTGATGAGATCGACGTAGACTCGATATCATCAATAAATTTCACCCGATAAAAAGCAGACAAGTAGGAAAATTTTGTTTTGCCTTCTCTCCTTGACTGTTCATCTTCTTCAGCCGTTTCTTTCCTCTTTTAATGAACGCAAGCAGTCTAACGTGGCTCAAATTTGGTAATTTCTTTGCATATCCTTTTGATTCCTCAAGGTATTCTACATTTTTGGGTCTTCCTGGATGGATTGAAAGTTCATTTCTTGGCACTTTCTCTCTGGTTAGTCTTCATAGCTTTCAGTGGTCTATCAGATTGCTTTCATTCATCAGTTCTTTTTGAATTTCCAGTTATCTAAATGAGTAAAGACAAGGGAAAAGCACCTGTCATTGGGGAATCCTCCACGCCTACCAGGAAGGAAACCATAGCCCCAAAAGAAAGGGCTAGGCATAGGATCAGAGATCATCGGCACGCTAACAAAGCTCCACTACTCAACAAATGTCACGTAGTGAAGCTCCAGCTATGGGCCCTGCACCTCCACCCGTTGTTGTAGCTCCTCCACATATCCTTGAGAAATATATAGGGAGGCGACTTGTGCACGAGCGATGGGTTGATAGGGAATGCATTAGAAAATTCAATTTAGAATCTCTGTTAGATGCAGTTGATTGGTTACCAGTTTTGAATTTTGGAGGTCCGTGTCGTAATGAGAGAACTTACTGATTCCTTGCCTATAGTCGTTCCCCAGTTCTTAATCCTCCATCCATTACTGTCACCATTGGGGAAGTGAGTGTTGAAATCATTGCCGAATCCATTACCAACATTTTGGATCTTACCTTATCTCCTATCGATCTATCCGATCTTGATCTAGAGGACCCAACAACTCGTTCTACGATCACAAAATTCTTATGTCAGGGACGAGATATCCCGTGGTATCAAGGGAATGCCTTAAAAGCAAAATACATGAGTCGTAAATACCGAGTCTTGCATGGAATCTTCTGCACCAACGCTTACCCTAGAGGACCGAATCACACAGATCTTACTGGGTTCATGGTCATGATTATATACAGTATCACATCCGGTGTCAAGATATGTCTACCCATTGTAATTCTTCACCAATTAGCTAGTGTCATTCACATTTCTAGAGCAACCTATCTACTGTTCCCTCATCTCATCCATGTGTTATGTGATAAAATTAGACTTCCTCTGACAGATGATCCTGAGCGTCCACTGCAACATTTCAATAAGGTTAACATCCAAAAAATGGACCGTAAGTTCCATGAGTTTACAGAAGAACAGCTTGAGGAAGAGATACAAGGAGAAGGAGAATTGGGGGAGGAGCAGCGTAAACGGAAGGAGATCGACATGAGCCTCAGCTAGTTCTGACTCCGACGGACTCTGCACAGACTTAACAGTTCAAATTCATCAAGATCTGGTCAAGGCAACATTACGTGGAGTGGCATGGATAGAAGAGAAACTAAAGAAGCATGATGAGCGTTTCTCAGCCTTGGAGAAAATGGTGGCTGGATTACAGTACACAACACAGCAAATCGTTGAGCTAATGACGTGTCGTCGAGATGACACAGCGCCATCTCACTCAGCTCCAGCAACATAGTGACAATTGCTCTTATGCCATCACTTACATCGATTACTCATTTATACTTGGGGCATGAGTATCTTTATGAATGCCCTACATACCTATGAGTGTATGTGGTGGTTAGCTAACCTTGGACATATTAACATTTTTTGGTGGTTATTAGTCAATTTTTTTTAGGGGTTGTTCGTCCTTTGCGTGAATATTTATTTTAATATGCCCATGGATGGGCTAAATACTTTGATGGATTTTATTTTTTTTTGTGCTCTAAATTATACCAAGATTGTGCAGTTCTTTTGAATATTCCTTGCATGAATGATGATATATTTTTGTTGATTTTAAATACAGCCTGTCTAAGTTGCTCATATTATTTACTGACGATCTGTTTGAGCTTTATAGGAACTGTCTATGGGATACATGTTATGTGACAAATGATAATTGATTCTCTGCTGATTATTAAATGTGCATAGAAGTGGTTTATTGTGTGGTTTGATGATTTCCTGCTTTACAATGCATATCTATCTAGAATTTGCAGTCCTCCTATTGCCTTAATTCTCCAAGTTTCTTTAATGTCAACTTCAGTCATTTGATCTATTATTGGTTTATTAACCTTTGTCAATGATTAACAAAAGGGGGGAGAACAAATCCCACCATGAGAACACTACTAGGTATATGGTTTTGAGCATGGTGATGCAGATGATAGGGGGAGCAGCTATCTGGATTAAGATTATGTGTGAACTCCATAGTGTAAAATTATGTGAAGTTCATGTACACACAATTTAGGATGTTGTTCTAGGTGTGTTATAGGTGTTTTGTCAGGCAATTGCCAAAGGAGGAGATTGAAAGTGCACTGGTTTGTCAATTAGTGTGAGAGTTGATTCGGTCAGACTAGTGGGACACATATGAAGATCATCAAGGGTCTTCCTCAGCTGGATATGTGCTCTGAACTCATCAAAGGTAAACTAAGCCTCACAACCCATGTCTCAAAACACCCAAGTATATAAACCCTTAAACTGAGTAGAACAACATAGGTGTTTTAGTATGAATACTTATTTTGCAAAATAGGAAAATTTATAAGTTTTCAGCCTTTCTCTATATATCGATATCACATCGATATGACCGAACACCTGTTATCGATGCCCTTGGAAAGTACTCGATATCATTGAATTAGGGACCGCTTGCGTCTAACAACCAACTTGATCTTTGGATAAAATTCTCTATGAATCGATGGAAGATTTGATATCATCGGAATTCAAATTCTGATAACATCGAGACAACTTGAAATGATCGAATTCTAGCTAGTTTGTGTCCAACGTGCTATTAAGGAAAATCTCATATTTATCATTGAATCGAAGCAAGCCACGGTTCCATCGAAATTCAAATTCCAATGATATCGAGGGAGCTTCGATGTTATCCAATTCAGACCAAACTAGTCCAACGAGCTCAATAGGAAAATCTTATGGAAATCACCGAGGAATCGATGATGTCTCGATATGATCGTAATTCAAATTTTGATGAAATCGATATATTTTCGATATCATCGAAATGGATCAAAGATTCTCTAGCAAGCTCTTTTTAAAATCATGTGGAAATGATCGATGTATTGAACAGATTGTCGATTAAATCAGAATTCAAACTCCGATGACATCGACACCTGCTCGATAGCATCGATCCTCAGTCAAAAAGTTCCAGGTATATTCTTTAGTGGAGTTCGTATCATCAAACCTTGCTTCGATGACATCGAAAGTATACGTTCGATGACATCAAAGTAGGCCCGATAATATCGAACTTAGTCAGAGTGTGACATCTTTATTACCGTTGATGCTTTTTGTCTATTTAAGGAGAGCTTGTTCTTGGTTGCCCAGTGAGGAAAAGAGAGAGTGATTTGAGAGTGTTATTGCCTATCATCTATCCTAAACCCTTTTTCTCATAGAAGTTCATCCTTTAATCCACTTCATCATTGATATTAAATAGAGTGGATTGAGGAATGAAATTCTCCATTCAAGGATCATCTAGCTACTACCTTAATGGCAAATTATTAAGCTAGGATACCTTGAATACTTGAATGCTTGGAATCACTCCTCTAAAATAGGAAAACATTTAATAAAGTAGGATTCCAACATAACCTTGACCCAACCCGTCACCTTTATTGGTACATCATCAAGTGTTGTGGATCAAGGGAGCTGAAGAAACTTCGTCATCAAGGAGGAGATCCTCATCAACATGCTTAATGGGGCTCACCTACTTATCTGTAATTCATTCCAGAGACCCTTTTGATCATTCCTTTTGTAGGTTTGGGTCAAAGGTGCTTCTCACCCCTTTCAAGTCCTCATAGGAGGCCTCTGACAGGAGAGTAGGTGTGGGTGCTTTGTGTTGACCATTACTCTTATGTAGGGCATAAACTTAGGTCCTTAATGTACGTCCTTGACTTATGTGGTCTAAAAGTTAGGTTCCTTGTATGGATCCTTTGCTCTTGTGTAGGGCATAAAACTTAAGTGTTGTGTGTTGACCTTCACTCTTATGTAGGGCATAAACTCTAGGGTCTTTGTGTAGATCCTTGGCCTGTGTGGCCTAAAACCCTATGTTCCTTGTATTGATCCTTTGATCTTGTGTAGGGTATAAAACTTGGGTGTTGTGTATTGACCCTTGCTCCTATGTGGGGCATAAACTTATGTCTCGTGGAGACATGTTAGGTACCTTGTGTAGGTCCTAGTGTTAACCTTGTGTAGGTTGTACTAGTTCGAGGTAAACCTGATTTGAAACCTCTATAAGTAAAATCTGGTACACTCAATGGTTGAGTGCATCTACCGAGAATGGAGTAGGTATATAGCCGAACCACTATAAAACGATTATGTTTGAGATTATTATTTACATATTCTATTATTATGTTTGAATGATCACATGATGTATGATTGTCTAGAACTGATAAGTATCACATTTCATACACAATCACTCAATGCATCCATCATACACTAAATTTATATACTGTTTAGAGATTGAATAGTCTTGTGATTGGATCCTCTATTTGGCTTGGAAGCCATTAGAGTTAAGTTGGAGATGTCTTGATTAATTGTTATATTAGATTAAGATAATGGTAATAGGATTTTAAATTTTCATAATATTTTATAAAGTCCTATTCACCCCCTCTAGGACAATTTGACCGATTCCTACTTCTACTAAAGTGGTCCTTACCGCAATTTCATAAGGACTATGGGCCCTCATTTTTTTAGGATAGGTTATAAGTGGGCCACACCTTGGGAGCAATGATAGTTAAATGTCCACATTGTAAGAGCAATGGTGGTTAAATGTCCACATTGTAAGCCTCACTAAGGCCCATTGTTAAGCCTATTACCATCTTTCCCTTTTTGGGCTTTCCCAAATCATTGGGGCCCCATAAGTATTGCCTATCTCACCTTAGTGGACTAACCCAAATTGTTGGGCCCCCATTATTGATAGTAGCCCCTCCATGCCTTGTAAGATTGTCCAAACCTTGAAGACCACCTTAATGGGTGTGTTATATGCATATATTCCATCCATATCTAGGCTGCGGGACTGCCTTTTGCAGCCCACCATATTGTGTGTGTTGTTCATCCATTTTCTAGGCTTTGGGCTGCCCACCTTGACATATGTGTTCTATACATGCTACCGATCCACGTTCCCAGCTACTCTAAAGGCCATAGGCCTCACCATGAGTTAGATTTAAACCCAAGTGGACCACACTATCAAACCACCCTAGGGCCCATTGATAAGCCCATTTCCCATCCTACATGTGCAGCAGACAAACCTCGCCATGTTGGGCTATCCCAAACCATTGGGCCCCCATGATGCCCATCCTCCCTTATTAGGCTACCCCGAAACATTGAGCCCCATGACTAATGATGCTTTCCACCATACCCTGTGGAACTACCTCAAGCCTTGGAGCCCTCCTCGTGTTCGTAACGGGCCATCCATAGTAAATGTGGTCCACCTAGATGCATATGTTTGCCTAAGCTCAGTGACTAAAACCTGAGGCTCACTTAGATCATGAGTGAACTACTCAATCCATTTGTAAGGACACATAGTCCTAGATGTATGTGAAAAGGCCAAGCTATATATCCTAGAGGGGGGGTGAATAGGACAATGCCAAATAAAACTTAAAACAGCGGAATTAAACACAATATGATAGCCAAAGTAAATCACAACGCAGGAAAGTAAAATAGCCTCAAAATTCAGATCTTGAGAGGTTGATACAAACGTTGTTCTAAGGACAACCTTACACCAAAAACTAGAGTTTATGGTAGGACAACCTTACTGGAACAACTTTTAAAAGAAATAGAATATCAAGCTGATAAAGGAATAGCAGAAAATAAATTCTAAACTATTACAACATTCTCACAAAGCTTGAATTAAATGATTACAACATTCACCACCATACATACATCCTACAAAAGAATAATTAAAGATTAGAAGAATAAATCAATCAACCACAACACAAGGGTTTATAGCGGTTCGCCTGTGTGTTCACCAACTGTTAAACAACAGCAACACAAAATGCTACTCCACTCTAATATCCTCACATAGGGGATATTAGCGTTTACTAAAAATAGGTTTTCCCAGGTTCACCTAAAACCTTTACAATTGTGTCTTTGTCTGTGGGCTTACACAATTAAAAAACCCCACTTCTGAGTTTTCTTGGCTCTCCTCAGATAACCAATACAACAAGATTTTTCTGGCAAATCTTGAAAGAAACCAAAACAAAAAGGAATTTACAATTAAATGTAAAATACCTGATTATCTCCTTCGTTGTAGTAGCCCGGTAGAACCAAATCAGAGTAGATGATTGAATGTCCAAGTTCAATGTCCAGTACTCAATTACAATGGTTCTAATTCTAATAGATTTTAAATTAAACCAAATAGGGCTTGCCTTAATTGATTTTGATTCCAAAGAAAGGGAATAATAATTCCTCTTGTCAAATCAGATTGGAATAACGGAAACAAAATCAATTAAATAAAGCTAAGGAAAGAGAATATTAAATAAGCACACTTAGCTTAGATGGAGCACAGAATTATCTCTCAGAAGTTCGACAAATATTGGCTTGAATAGACTAATTAATTCGATGATTTCTTCTGAGATTCGTGCACTATTTATAAGTGAGAAGATCGGGTCTTCGACTGGTCTAAAGTGCTCTTCGACTAGTCGAAGCAATAACAGATATTTGAAAAATCCGGCGGAATATGCTTTGACCGTTCTACGACTGGTCGAAGCTCTCCTACGACTGGTCGTAGGTCACCTACGACTGGTCGTAGGTTTCCTTCAACTGGTCGTAGGTCCTGAAAAACTTCATTGGAATTCGAGTCGAAGATGTTCGACTGGTCGAAGATGCAGTCGACACTGTTCCTACGACTGGTCGAACAATTTCCTGGACTAGTCGACGCATAACAGATTTCATTTGAAATTTGTAACAAACTCACGACTGATCGAGGAATTTCTTAGACTGGTCAAAGCAAGTCTAGGACTAGTCGAAGAAGACCTAGGACTAGTCAAAGAACAGAGCAAATTCATGTAAAATAAACATTCGACTTATGTATCCGAAATGACCTACTTCTAAGGTCAACCTATGGTCAATCAAACCTCAATCATGAAGTAAAGGACATTGAAACATTCGGAACAAGTGACCTTGAAGTATGAGCCTTGAAGTCTTGATGTAGATCAATCTTGAAATCTTGATGTAGCTCAATCTTAAAAGGGTTTGAGTTCTTTACCAACTGCCTTATACTCTTCTTTAAGTCTTGCAGCTTGAGTCTTGTCTTGTGAGCTTTGCTTGTTTATGAATGTTGATCCTTGAGAGAGCTTCACTTATGCAAGTTATATATAATAGTGATTTTGGCACCACAAATTTGACAACAGACAGGGATATAAACTATAGCACTTATAATCTCCCCCTTTGTCAAATTAATGACAAAACACATAACCAAGATAAACAAAAGTAAAACAACTGGTTAATATCTGCAAATCAATATTCAACATTCAATATTCAATATTCAACCAGTTTCAACATTCAACCAACCAGTTTCATTCAATAAGATCAAACATACTCAACAAGATCAAACATATACTCCCCCTGACTCCCCCTGAGTAACATAACCAATGCTAATCCTCTCACAATCACATTAAGAACAAACCATTCTCCCCCTTTTTGTCACAATATGACAAAGGAGAACTAAATAAAGGAATTCATGAGAGTAAACATGAGGAGGTAAGAGAGTATAGCAAAAGAGTGATAGAGATATTCAGCATAGCATCACATAAAATAAATATCCAGCATAAAACAAAGATAGTATCCAAATCAAAATCAGTCAACTAAGTGCTAAGTTATAAAGTTATTACAGACTAGAAGTCTCATAAAAACTACTCAGAACTAGAACTTGAAGACGGAGCAGGAATAGAGGGATCAAGTTGGTGCATGCCTTTGTTCAAGCGCCTAAGATATTTGCGCATGTACTTGAATTACAAATCATGAGCAACAGACATGTTTTCCAACTTAACATTTATATTCTCAACTTTACCCTCTAATGCACTCAGACATGTATCAACATCAGATGGTACAAAATCTGGATCATTTGCTGAGTCAGAATCCAGTTCCTCAAAAATGTCATCCATATTAATGTCAACACCAGCTTCTTCATGACCACCACCACCACCACCACCTTGTTCAGGAAGCAGATCCAACTTCATCTTATTAATATTTGTATTGTTGAAGATCAGATGATGGATAGGTGCCTCATCAACTGGCATATTGACTAACATATGTGTAGCCAATACAGTCATTAAATAGGCAAAAGGAATGTCACTATGACCAGGATGGAGTCTAAACTGAAGAATGAAATGACAGATTAAGGATGGTAAACAAATCTGAGTACCATTGGAAATAGCATGGATAATACGAACCATAAATGAAGTCAAGTTAGATTTATTACCCGAACGAGGATACAGATTAGAAACAAAGATTCTGTGGAGAATTCTGTATTTGGGTAACAAATACCTTGCGGGAAGCGCATTCCCTTTTTGAGCCCATTGAACATCCATGTTGCACAAGTCTCTAGTGAGCATGCATTTTTCAGACATTGAGAGTTTATCAGTTAAGTTATGGATAGGAATACCCTCATCATTCACAGGAATTTCCATAAGGGCTGAAATTAAATAACGATCAACGTCAAAAGGCCCTTCTCTAGTAGAAATTTGAAAAGTTAAATTATCCTGTGAAAAAGCACTAATACATGTAAACATGGATTAGGCAATGGACCGGTATGCAGGCCCACCCCAATGTAATAAGTTAACCCAACCTACAGCTTCAAGCATAGGAAGGATGTCAAAAGGAGCAATATGATTAATATCAACAGGATGTTCAACGATAACATTACGTGATCTAATGTCCCTAACATATGATGGATCATCATTGGGAACAAGAAGATGATGTTTAGAGATAGCGGTCGATCTAGAGGAAGAAGAAGGACCACGGGAAGTAGTTTTTCTACCTCTAGAAGCCATTTGCAACAAGGATTTCAAGGAATAAAGAAGTTGCAAAGGATTGAGAAGTGGGCTTGTTCAAAACAGATTTTTTAAAATCCAAACCCCAAATCTCAATGAAATCCAAAATAAAAAGCTTCAAGCTAGAAAAGGAAACAATCTAGACATAAATCTGCAAGAAAAAGTGATTTGAAACACTAACCTTGAAGAACTTGAAGGATGGGTTCGACAAGTCGAAGCACGGCTCCAAGGAGAAGAAAGAAGAAATGAGGAAGAAAGGAAAAAATCCCCATTATAAGTGAAACCCGTGTTCCACGACTGGTCGTGGGTATCTACGACCGGTCGTAGGACGACTGGTCGTGTATACTCACAACTGGTCGAATAAACCCCAAAAATTCAAATTTCTTGCAAATTCTAAAAAAATTGAAATTTAATCTAGCAAATATATACACTATAATACAAGAAGGCATAAATTATCAATTTAAAATGCACATGCCAAGATCAAATTTCATCTTTTTGAACCTGCTTTTATCGAGAGGTTTTGTGAAAATGTCAGCTCGTTGATCTTCAGTAGGAATATATTCTAGAGATATAACTTTTTCTTCTACTAATTCCCTTATATAATGAAATCTAATGTCAATGTGCTTAGTACGAGAATGCTGAATAGGATTTTTTGAAATATTTATCACACTGGAATTATCACAATGTAATAACATAGAATCCTGTTTAATTCCATAATCACTTAGCATTCGTTGCATCCAAATAAGCTATATACATGCATTACCAGCTGCGATATACTCAGCTTCAGCTGTTGAAAGTGATATAGAATTTTGTTTCTTACTAAACCAGGAAACTAGACAATTTCCAATGTAAAAAACAATCACCACTGGTTGATTTTCTATCATCTAGATTAACAGCTCAGTTAGTATCTGAGTATCCAGCTAATTGGACACTAGTCTCATGAGGATACCAGAGACCGAGATTTACAGTACTTGCGACATATCTAATAATTCACTTGACAGCAATCAAGTGAGATTCTTTTGGATCAGATTGATATCTTGCGCAAATACCAACACTTAGAGAAATATCAGGTCTACTAGCAGTTAAATATAACAAACTACCAATCATACTCCGATAAAGTTTTGAGTCAACATTTTTACCATTAGAGTCTTTTGATAGTTTTAGGGTAGTACTCATAGGAGTATCGAAATTCTTGCCATTCTCAAATCCAAATCTCTTGATTAGATTCAAAGCATACTTAGATTGAGAAATGAATATTCCTTCAGATTGTTGCTTTACTTGCAATCCAAGGAAATAAGTCAATTCCCCAACCATGCTCATTTCGAACTGTGATTTCATCAAATCTGCAAACTCAGTAGTCAAGTTAGTACAAGTTGATCCATAAATGATATCATCAACATAAATCTGTACCATTAAGATATGATCATTATGTTTCTTAACAAACAGAGTTTTATCAACAGATCCCATTTGAAAATTATGACTTAAAAGAAATTTCGTTAGTTTCTCATACCATGCCCTAGGTGCTTGTTTTAATCCATAAAGTGCCTTTTTAAGCCGATATACATGATCAGTATTTTTGGAATCTTCAAAACCCATTGGCTGTTCAACATAGACTTCTTCATGTAAATCGCCATTTAGAAAAGCACTTTTTACATCCATCTGATAGATCTTTATCTTTTTAAAACAAGCAATGGATATAAATAGTCTGATAGATTCAACACGTGCTACTGGTGCAAAGGTTTCATAAAAATCAATCCCTTCAATTTGAGTATAACCTTGTACCACTAGTCTAGCCTTGTTTCTAATTATATTTCCACATTCGTCAGACTTATTTTTGAAAATCCATTTTGTTCCAATGATGTGTTTATCTTTAGGTCTTGGTACGAGATACCAAACATCATTTCTTACGAATTGGTTGAGCTCATCTTGCATCGCAACAATCCAGTTCTCATCAGCAAGAGCTTCTTTTACGTTAGATGGTTCTATTTGGGATGTAAAACATACATAATTACATATATCCTCAAGTTGTCTACGGGTGCGAACACCGGTGAGAGGGTTTTCAAGAATTTATGTGGTTGGATGATCTTTAACAGTCCTCAACTCAGAATCAGTCTGATTCGATGAAGTATCAGGTTTATCAATGATTAGTACTTCATCATTATCTGAATTAGAAATTGGTGTGTTTAAATGATCATCAATGACAACATTAATGGATTCTTGAATCACACCAGTCCTTTTGTTCAGAACCCTATAAGCTCGACTGTTTAAGGAATATCCTAGAAAAATCCCTTCATCACTCTTCGTCTCGAATTTTCCCAAACTTTCACGATCACGTAAAATATAGCACTTCGACTGATCGAGGGTATTTAACAGTAGGCTTTTTATTGAACCACAATTCGTAAGCCGTTTTATTATTATCTTTTCTAGTGTAGACTCGGTTAATGAAATAGCAAGCTGTGTTGACTGCTTCAGCCCAAAGATTTTTAGAGAGCTTCATGCTATTCAACATGACATTAGCCATTGCTTGAAGCACCCTATTATTTCTTTCAACAATTCCAGTTTGTTGTGGAGTTTTGGGAGCAGAGAATTCATATAATATTCTTTGGTCGGTACAGAACTTCTCAAAATTGCTATTCTCAAATTTAGATCCATGATCACTACGAATTTTACTGATTTGAGAAGATTTTTCAATTTGAATCCTTTTGAGAACTTTTCTTACTTCTTCAAGGGTTTCAGATTTGTCCCTTAAGAAGACTACCCACGTATATCTGGTAAAGTCATCAACTATTACCAGCATATACTTTTTCCCACCACGACTTTCTGTTCTGGTAGGTCCTATCAGATCCATGTGGAGAAGTTCGAGTGGTCTTGATGTGGTATTTGAATTCACCTTTTTGTGTGAGTTCTTTGTTTGTTTGCCTATCTGGCACTCACCACATATTTTATCTAATTTCTGAAGTTTGGGTAAACCTCTTACAAGTTCTCGTTTGCTCAATCGATATAAATTTCGATAATGTACATGTCCAAGACGTTTGTGCCATAAATCAGTCTCGTCTGTATGGACCATGTAACATGTTTGATTAGATGAGCTGGATTCACTAATAATATAGCAATTTTCAGACGTTCTACGTCCAGTTAATATTACAGAACCCTTATTGTTTAGAATCTCACAGCTTTGATTAGAAAACCGAACATTATGGTTATTATCACATATTTGTGATATACTAAGCAAGTTATGTTTTAAGCCTTCAACGTATAAAACATTTTTAAACACAGGAAGATTAAAAAGTTGAACCGTACCTTGGCCTATAATCTTGCAATTGCTACCATCACCAAATGTGACTGAACCATCAGTCATATCTTTCAGATCCGTGAATAAAGCTTTGTCACCTGTCATATGCCTGGAGCATCCACTGTCTAGGTACCACTTTGAATGACTTGTTGCTTTGAAAGCAGTGTGAGCAACCAAGCAGGTAACTTTAGGAACCCATTTCATAACTGTTTTGGGTTTAGGAACATAGTTGGTCTTCTTTTGTGTATATTTGTAGGAATGACCTATAGAGTTAGATTTTAAGAGCTCCTTGAGTAAATCAACTATCTTTTCAGCTAGTGGATTTCGTTTCTGATTAAAGTTGACATGGCTGCTTCTAGGTTTTTGAAAAGTTTTTGAATTTCTAGAAAAATCTTGATAAGTACTTTTCCCTTTTGAGTTTGAGGACTCTCCTTTAACAAACATAGGAGGAGTATACATTTGTTTAGGAGGTAAATTTTTATCATAGCCCAACCCGGATCGATCGCCACATTTTTTAGATCCGGATAACAGTTTTTCTAACTTTGGATCACCTTGGGCATATTTCCATGTGTCCTTTAGACTCAGAAGAGAAGATACTTCAATTTTAAGTTTCTCAATTTCAGATTTTAAATCAACAATTAGTGAGTTTTTGAATTCCAAATCGCATTTTGATTTTTCAAAACAATCTGAAATTTGTGATTTTTCTAAGACAAGTGATTCAAAACAATTTTTGAGTTTAGAAAACTTTTCTTTTTGAAGTTTAAGTTTGACAGCAATTTTACAACTTTCCTTATATAGGGCATTGTAAGCGTCTCGAAGATCATCTTCATCTTCACATTCACTATTCAGATTTTCTTCACTTGTTGAGTCATTATCTGAAAATGTGAATTTGGCTAGAGTCATAAGAGCTTTAACCTCATTGCCCGACTCAGTTTCAGAATCTTCTGATTCAGAAGAACCTTCAGAATCAGATGATTCATCCCATGTAGCCAACATACCCTTCTTCTTGAGTTTGTCCCTTTTAGGACATCTATTTGCTAAGTGCCCATATTCTTGACAGTTGTAACATTGACTATCTTTCAAAGATTTTCAAATTTTGGGTCTAAACTTCTTTTATCATTTGATTTTTGAAAATCAACCCTTTTCTTGCTTTTGAAAATCTTATAAAATTTTTTAGCTAAAAGAGCCATATCATCTTCTGAATCAGAATTTTCTTCTAAATTACATTTAGAAGATTTTAGTGCGATAGATTTTCCTTTAGGAGCTTTAAAGTTTAACTCGCAGGTTTGTAGTGAACCAACTAGTTCTTCTACCCTCATATTATCCGTATCATGAAGTTCCTGGATCGCGGTTACTTTAGAATTGAACCGTTCAGGAAGTGAGCGTAATATTTTTGCACACACTTTACTTTCTGGGATTTTATCGCTAAGACCCCACATTGAGTTTACAATGTCATTCAATCTAATGTAAAAGTCCATAAACATTTCATTTTCCTCCATATGAATTTCTTCAAATCTGGTTGTGAGGAGTTGGACTTTAGATTTTTTGACAATTGTAGTACCCTCGTGTGTCATTTCTAATATATCCCAAGCTTGCTTTGCAGTATCATAGGAAATGATTCTTTTGAACTCATCCAGTGATAGTGCGCAAGTAATTGCATTTAGTGCTTTAGCATTTGCACTACTCTCACTTTTCTGAAGGGTGGTCCATTGGTAATATGGTGTGACTTTCATTGATTTTGAACCATCAACCCCAGTAACTTCCATGATAAGAGGATTCCATTTAGTCACTGTGGCTTGCCACACATTTTCATCCATTGATTTGAGGAAGATCCTCATTCTGGCTTTCCAATAGGCATAGTTGGAGCGATCAAAGGGTGAAGGCCTTGTGACTGAAAGGCTATCAAAATTTGACATCTTAAATAGCTTAAATCGTTAGCTCAGGAATTAAATCCAAGAATTAAAAAGGAGCTATTAAGCTTTGATACCACTTGAAAAGGCCAAGCTATATGTCCTAGAGGGGGGTGAATGGGACAATGCCAAATAAAACTTAAAACAGCGGAATTAAACACAATATGATAGCCAAAGTAAATCACAATGCAGGAAAGTAAAACAGCCTCAAAATTCAGATCTTGAGAGGTTGATACAAACGTTGTTCTAAGGACAACCTTACACCAAAAACCAGAGTTTATGGTAGGACAACCTTGCTGGAACAACTTTTAAAAGAAATAGAATATCAAGCTGATAAAGGAATAGTAGAAAATAAATTCTAAACTATTACAACATTCTCACAAAGCTTAAATTAAATGATTACAACATTCACCACCATACATACATCCCACAAAAGAATAATTAAAGATTAGAAGAATAAATCAATCAACCACAACACAAGGGTTTATAGTGGTTCGCCTGTGTGTTCACCAACTGTTAAACAACAGCCACACAAAATGCTACTCCACTCCTAATATCCTCACACAGGGGATATTAGCGTTCACTAAAAATAGGTTTTCCCAGGTTCACCCAAAACCCTTACAATTGGGTCTTTATAATTAAAAAACCCCACTTCTGAGTTTTCCTGGCTCTCCTCAGATAACCAATACAACAAGATTTTTCTGGCAAATCTTGAAAGAAACCAAAACAAAAAGGAATTTACAATTAAATGTAAAATACCTGATTATCTCCTTCGTTGTAGTAGCCCGGTAGAACCAAATCAGAGTAGATGATTGAATGTCCAAGTTCAATGTCCAGTACTTAATTACAATGGTTCTAATTCTAATAGATTTTAAATTAAACCAAATAGGGCTTGCCTTAATTGATTTTGATTCCAAAGAAAGGGAATAATAATTCCTCTTATCAAATCAGATTGGAATAGCAGAAACAAAATCAATTAAATAAAGCTAAGGAAAGAGAATATTAAATAAGCACACTTAGCTTAGATGGAGCACAGAATTATCTCTCAGAAGTTCGACGAAGATTGGCTTGAATAGATTAATTAATTCGATGATTTCTTCTGAGATTCGTGCACTATTTATAAGTGAGAAGATCGGGTCTTCGACTGGTCTAGAGTGCTCTTCGACTAGTCGAAGCAATAACAGATATTTAAAAAATCCGGCGGGATATGCTTTGACCGTTCTACGACTGGTCAAAGCTCTCCTACGACTGGTCGTAGGTCACCTACGACTGGTCATAGGTTTCCTTCGACTGGTCGTAGGTCCTGAAAAACTTCGCTAGAATTCGAGTCGAAGATGTTCGACTGGTCGAAGATGCAGTCGACACTGTTCCTACGACTGGTCGAACAATTTCCTGGACTAGTCGAAGCATAACAGATTTCATCCGAAATTTGTAACAAACTCACGACTGATCGAGGAATTTCTTAGACTGGTCGAAGCAAGTCTAGGACTAGTCGAAGAAGACCTAGGACTAGTCGAAGAACAGAGCAAACTCATGTAAAATAAACATTCGACTTATGTATCCGAAATGACCTACTTCTAAGGTCAACCTATGGTCAATCAAACCTCAATCATGAAGTAAAGGACATTGAAACATTCGGAACAAGTGACCTTGAAGTATGAGCCTTGAAGTCTTGATGTAGATCAATCTTGAAATCTTGATGTAGCTCAATCTTGAAAGGGTCTTGAGTTCTTTACCAACTGCCTTATACTCTTCTTGAAGTCTTGCAGCTTGAGTCTTGTCTTGTGAGCTTTGCTTGTTTATGAATGTTGATCCTTGAGAGAGCTTCACTTATGCAAGTTATATATAACAGTGCTTTTGGCACCACAAATTTGAAAACAGACAGGGATATAAACTATAGCACTTACAGTATGGACCCTACTAAGGTCTAACTTGTATTCATATCGAGCCCCCATAAGAAAGTCTAGTTGTTACATGATTAAGAGAGTAAGGAAGCCCACTTGTTGTATACCCACTTGACTCACCTCGTGTGATGTGCCCCACCTTTGAATTGATTGTGAGGACTTCGTGCTAGGTATGCATTAACCACACCGTCCATTTACCTTCTCAGGATAAGTGTGAGGCTCGTCCTTGACATTAGTACATCATCACCATTCCCCTTGCTATAGATAAAAGAATATGTGATATTAGGCTGGGCATATTCACTATATAGGCCTATCTATTAGATATGCCATCCTTCTGTGGACCCTGTCATGTATTGGGCTGATTAATGTTATATATGTTAAACATGTTAGTGTGCTTAAATTAGTGGGACACACTGAGTATATGTTAGCATAACATCATAATACATGCCCATACACATCATTACATACTTATCATGAGTGATTGACCATAACATGTGCCATTGGGCTAGTTGATTGTAGGACTCCATATAACATCTCGAAAAAATCCGTACAAAGGCCCGAGTACCACCTCAAGCAAAAATACCTAAAGACCGTATATTGTGGAAATTAGACGAAAATTAATTAAGTACTAAACTAAATTAATTAGTGGATTAGCTTGAACCACTATCCATATAAGTTGTAAGACCCAAAGCCATTAAAATCGCTAGCTCAACATTTCTTAAGAACCTAGGAGAAATCTCAAAATCCAATTGCACTCAGGAGCACATAGAAACTCTGTATCGGACTTGGACCGTGCGTCGAAAGTCTGATTACCGTAAAACTATAAGGTTATGACCGCCTTATTGGGCTTAACAACCATCGCGAGAATGGAACCCAAATAATATCTAGAAACACACAACTTGAGCCTTGACTGAAGTGTGTGAGAAATGTGAATATCCTTAGAAATTGACTTGAAACTTAAGTGATTTGGACCATTTGCTTGCTAGCAAAACTAAAGACTTCGTACTGTCAGATTCTGACCAAACTTAACCCATGGTTCAGGGAAATTTCCTTGCACCTATTGGTATACTTGTGGCCCTGATCAAGGACGACGACCGTTGACCTGATACGGGTCCTTCATGGCCGATCAGTTAGTCAAATCGCACCATAAACACAGTCCTGACATAAATCCATTGTCAAGGAACTAGCTCCATGACTTAGGTGAGAAATGGACTTCCTAAGGGCCCTGTTTGTCAAAAATAAGCACCCTTTGGCTATAACCCAAGTATACCATGGCCATGGGGCCATTGACATCACTTTTTGGCCTATTTAATGACCTTAAACCACCCCCTCTCTCTTTCATACGAATTTCTCAAAACCTAGGTGAAGGAAGAGAGAAAAGAGGAGAAACGAGTGAGAAGTAGAGTGAGAGTTCAGGAGATCGTTCTGGGATTCACTCCCATTACTCCACGTACCGAATCGCCTCCCCACCATCGCTACATGACCCATTCCAACTTTGATTTGGGTAAGAAATCCTAACCCTAATCTTGTTTTAGGAATCCAAATAGAGGAATCGATGAAATAGTTAACCTATTTCATGATTTAGGTAACCATTGTTCTGTAGACGGGAGTATAGGATTTGAACCGAGTTCGAAATTGAAAGTTCCCTGGTTTGTCAATTAGCACGAGCGTTAAGTCAACTAGATGAAAGAGCCCCACAGGAAGATTGATCAAGTGTCTGCCACAACTAGATGTGTCTCAGAACTCACCACAGGTAAATCTTAGCCTCACATCCCATGTCCCAAAAACACCAGGTAATTAAAATCCTTAAAATTGGATAGAACACCCTAAGGCATTATAGCTAGAAAACTTTTTTCAAACCCAGAAAAATCTCTAAGTTTTCTACCTTTGTCGATTTATCGACAAGTGGTTCGATGAAATCGAACCCTATTGTCGATGTCCTCAAAGCTCACTCAATGTTATCAATATGAGGACATAAGATGTCCAACAACCACAAAGACCTCTGGATAGAATTATCAATGTATCGCCGGAAGGTTCGATATCATCGAAATTTGAATCTCGAGTCCATCGAATAGACTCGATAAAATTGACATCAGGTCTGTTGTGTCTAATGTTTTACTAAGACAAATCATGTAATCTTCGATATATCGAAGAGTTCCTCGATATCCTCAAAATTCAAACATCGATGATATCGGAAGACCTCCAATGATATCGAACTGGGACACATTTCTATCCAGTAAGTTTTTTCAGGATATTTTTTTTGGATTGAGTCACTCGGTAAAATTGATATTCAAATATCGATCATATCGAGGCATGGTTGATGTCATCGAATATGGACACAAACTATCCAACAAGCTTATAGGAAAATTCCTTAGAATTATCGATGAATCAACGCGCACCTCGATATCATCGCTATACAAATTCTGATGATATTGAGTGATGCTCGATCATATTGTTTTTCCTAAAAATCTTCAAAAGCAAGCCTTTGACATTTTAAAATGTCGAGGAACTGATCCTCATGTCGATGAAATCAGAGTTCGAAATCTGATGACATCGACGTATGTTCGATATCCCTAACCAACTGGTAAAAGGTTTTAAAAGTGTTTGACATTTGAGTTCGTGTCATCTAGTGGCCAGTTGATGCTATCGAGAGTATACGCTCGATGATATCGACCCTGCTTGATGATATCGAACTCTGAGAAAAATGTGACTGTTTTATATCCGTTGGAACCTTTTGCCTATTTAATGAGAGCATGCCTTTGGTTGTTGGATAGAGAAAATAGAGAGTGCTTTTGTGTGTTTAACCCTATATCATATACCTTAAGCCTTTCCCTCATGGGAGTTCATCCTCCAGTCCACCCTAATCATTGACATTCAATAGAGTGGATTGGTGAATGAACTTTCACATTTAAGGATCCTACAACTACCACCTTAATGGCAAATCATTAAGCTAGGATGCCTTGAATGTATAAATGATTGGAATCGCTCTATTTCCCTTATAGAAAAACATTTAATAGAGTAGGATTCCATCATAACCTTGACCCAACCCGGCGCCATGTATTGGTATATCTTCTGAGTTACAGTTCAAGAAAGAAGAAGATTCTTAATCAACAAAGGAGGAGATCTTTGACGATGTGCTGAATGGGGCTCATCTACTTATTTGTAAGTCATTAGAGTGTAGAGGACCCTTGTGATCATTCCTTTTGTAGGATTAGGTCTAAGGTGTTTCTCACCCTTTACAAGTCCTCATATGAGGCCTCCAGTGAGAGTGTACATTGGGGTGCTTTGTGTTAACCCTTGCTCTATGAAGAGTATAAAATGGTTAGAGGTGAACCTACTTAAAACCTCCGGTTAGAGGTAAAAAACCTATTGTGAAACCACCGTTAGGTTCCTTTTAAGGATCCTTGGCCAGTGGGGCCTAAAAGTCGGGTGCTATGTGTTGACCCTTACTCATGGGAGCATAAACTGTGTCGTGTAGACACGTTATGTCAGCCTAAGTGTAGGTTGTACTAGTTAGAGGTGAACCTAATTTAAAACCTTCGGTTTGAGGTGAACCTGTTGTGAAACCTCCATTAGTGAGATCTGGTACAATCAAGGGTTGAGTGCGTCTGCCGAAAGTGGAGTAGACAAGTAGTCGAATCACTATGAAAGTGACTGTGTTTGAGATTGCTATTGTCTTCCATTACTTATGTGATTTCCTTAAATGCTTTCATATTTGATCACATCTCACACATAGTTACATCCATCATAAACTGTGTTTGCATCTGGTTTATCCTTCAATTAGTTTTATGATTGGATCCTCTATTTGGCTTGGAAGCCATTAGAGTTACTCTGAAGAAAATCCTAGTGCATGTATATTTACTCAGGATTAGAGTGATAGATTTTAAATAACTATGAAATATTAAAGTCTTATTCACCCCCCTCTAGGACATATTGGCATATTTCCACTTCAACTAAAGCAGTCATTACCATAATTTTAGAAATGAGCAATCCGATGACAGGTGCGGACTATAAATGTTTAGGTTATAATTTTTAAGTCTTTCAATGTCGGTAATGATTTATGTCTGACTTGATTGCTACCGTATGATCTTAGTTACGATGTATTCGATAAACTATATATATGTGTGAACTATATGAATATATAATGCATTCCATGTATTTGTTGAAATGTTTGAATGAAAGTGCAATTATGATTTATGCTTGCGATGACTATTTATCTAGAATACATGTGTGTTGTATGTATGACAACTCCTTTGTGAAAGGATCTGCCATAATATATGTTATAACTAATTTAGTTTATGTATGTAGTATTATATAGTCTAAGTGTTTGATAAAATGTCTGAATAAGAATTTGTTTGATGAATTGTTTTTAATAAGGGTGTTGGGATAGGATTCTCAACTACCTTATCCAAATTTATAGTCTCTTCATGTAAAGTAAATTACTACTATGTGATTTATGGATGAAATGCATATGTATAACAATTTGTTCAATGTGTTTGATAAAATGCTTAAATAGGAATTATGTTTAAATTGTTCATTAAATGCTGTTATGATCAACACATGTGACTACCTATTGCATTTAAGTATGATTAGGACTACTACGCAGTCCAGGCAATCGGTAACGGTTTTCGATTGAGTGGCCGAACTAGTTTCGCCACATTGGATACGTTTGATGAATCCGAGCCGTACGGTGAATGTCGACAGTGGTTAGGCCATGTGGAGTGCTTATGCGCTCCATATCTATTAATTCAGTGTGGGCTTATACCAATCAAACTTGTGAAATAACTCGACTGGCCTATCATGCGTTTACCATGTATGGACGCTACTACTTAAATCTAAGATACCCCCGCCATTGTAAAAATGTGTTTCAACTATGGTACTACGATCTGTTAAGACTCATGAGCTGGGCATGGTGGTATGGGACACCATGGTAGGGCTGTTGGCCTACGCTGGGGTGACGAGCCTCGCCGTAGTGACCAGTGAGCAACCCAAACTCATGAGCTGAATACGGTGTTATGGAACACTGTATTCGAGCTGCTGGCCTACACTTTGGTGATAAGCCTTCCTGTAGTGACCTCGATTATAAATTAGGCCTATGCTGAGGTGACAAGCCTCCCCGTAGTGACCTCGAGTGTAAACTCTTGAATTTACCTATTCACTACTTCCATTAAGGGTGATGCCCTACAACTTGCTTATCGTATGTGATTAATTAGGATTGACGACCCTAGATGGATCTCCGTTTGGGGTTAGTGACATAAAGGGAGGTGCCTTAGCTTTCCAAACCTACTGTATGGATAAGCCTAATCAATTATTTGGCTAACACGACCAAGCACCGCATTGCACGTGCTTTGGCGAGGAAGTGCACGTTTAGGGAGTTTGCCATGCACAATCGTTAGATGAAGTTACTGAGGGAGTGCAAGCGAGGGCATGCATCATTACTACATATCATTCCTACATTAACAAGAGTAATTAGGAAGTAATTGCTGTGTTGCTTTATCATCACTGCTTGATTAAATTGATAACGTGTTAACCTTTGCCTTATAGTACCAATGAGTTGATCACTCACTCCCACTTTGGGACGATGTTTTAAAACACCAACCAGATTGTGATTTAGATGTAGGTTCCAATGAGGCTTATGCGACGGAGTTAGATTTCATAGATGAGGAGGAGGAGTTCTCTTGTGTGTAACTCTCAGGCGGGTCTGTGTAGACGTAGAGCTGCGTCGCCGGGATTACAGGGATTATATGGATTAGTCGTACATTCACATTTTGTCATTTTGTATATTTTGGAACAACATGTATATATTTAGCCCGGTAACACATTCATACTCTAGAGGTTATGAAACACGTATATACTTTATATATTTACCTCAGTCTTCCGATTGCTTAATTATATTAACTCTGGAGTATGATACGCCAATTTGGTATAATCCCACTCATGTTTAATGTACTAATATGGACAACATTTAAACATTATTATCCATGTTGCATAAGTGATGCACTGGATCTCGGGAGTTGAGCTTTGCTCAACCCCTGATTTTCAAAGTTTTACAAGTTGGTATCAGAGCATGATTTGGATTAAACTAGACCTAGGTTATGGAAACACGATGCACTCTGATGCACTCTGATGCACTTTGACTTAGGAGGGGGGCAAAAATTGTAGAAATGATCGTAGGATCCCAATTTCTCTAACGGGCAAAATTGACTATTGAAATGTAACCCGTATGCGTCTGAGATCATGTGAAATGATATCAATTCCTTTTTAAACCATTAATCGATGGGTTTAAGCTATTAGTTGGTGAATCCCAAACTTGAAACATGCCAACAAGCATGAATATGTTTGAAATGGACCAAAGAAATGCATCACACGTGTGTAGGGGCTCAAAGCCTAAAATTCGATGGGACCTAGGGGGTCCCCTGCACACATATGACACCTCGAGAGGGGGGGTGGCATCACCAACAGTCTAGAGGACCGCGGCAGCACTGCCTAGTCGGCGACGTGTCCCACCCACCTTCAGTTGGCCGCGGCGGGCCCACAGTTTTGGTGGCCCACCGCCCTAACCCACATATGTGGGCCCCATTTTCATGTGGGACCACCTTATTTGAGCCCTTTTTTCTCCACTTTGTTCATTTCACCCCTTTCCTAGCCCTCTAAACCCCTCTAAAATCCCATTTTCTCTTTGAAATCTTCCTTCCATATACACCAAGCTTCAACTTCTTCCATAGCTTGCGCCCACCTCCACCATTCTCTTAAACACATCTTCTATAACCTTCCATCTCCCTTATTTCTCATCATTTGAGCACACAAACCCATATTTATGTCTCAAATTCTCTAAACTTTCCCATTTACTTCAATATCCAAGATTTTTTTCCACTTCCCTGGCACTCTTCGAGCTAGTTACCGCCATATTCACGCTCTCAATGCTCCTTTCGATGAAGTTGGGCTTAGCCGCCCAACCCGTTTAAAGAAGAAGATGGGCGTCGAAGCCAGCATGAGCGTCGAGTGAGAGAGAAGATCAAAACGGGATCTTGACCCGTGAATCCCCATCGAAAGATTGCTACCAGCAGGCATTGAGCTAGGTAGGTTCCGTAACCATAAGGTTATATTCAAGGCTCATGTTCATGAAAGACTTTTCAGGTTGTACCCAGTGATGGACATGCTCCTGGCAAATGGATGGGGTCCTATATTTGAGGGAAATACTCATGCGACTGAAGGCACAGTGCATGCCTTCTATGCTCATATACGGGACCCACTACTGAAGCCTCTACAGTTTACTATTCCTTTAGGAAGAGAGGAAGCCATAGTCAATGTAGACATAATAGCTCGTACATGGGTATCGAACATGGCCTTGTATAGGCTAACGAAGCAAACCTTGCTAGTGAACGAGAAAGAAATCTCTGCACACATTTCCTTTGCGGCTAGCTTGAGCGGTGGAGGCGAGGAAATAACCTTGCATCGACCAAAATGACAAACGATTTCTGCCTGCTCTACCACACATTTACGTATAACGTGTATCCTAGGTGGAGTAACCGCATGGAGCGTACTCTTCTTATGGTAGATTTCTTATATAGAGCTGGTCAGGGAGACAAGCTATGCCTGCTTACATTTGTATTGTCTTAGATTGTGGGTATTGCATGATCTACATGGGGAGATGCCTCACTTCCCTTCGGTCGACTTATTTGTAAGATCACCTGAAATTTCAGCTTTCGACTCCACATGGAGAACCATGCCCCGATCCACATCATCAGTGACACTACTCTTAACAATATGGGCATAGGCCCCAGGCAGCGATAAGCCAGACTGGATGAGTCTGATGATGAGATTGAAGAAGAGAGCAAGGAGGAAGAAGGCAGTGAAGAGGGAGGCACTGAGCAAGGCAATGATGAGGAAAGTAGTGAAGAAGAAAATGAGGCCCAGGATTCAGATGGGAGACCTCCTAGTGCTACACATGATGACCGCCATGGCCAAAATTGAAGTGAATCGGGCCTACCTAAAATAGAAATTCAAGAGGATGTCTCGCACCTTAAAGGCTCTCCTATGTTGTATACAGGATAAGGGTGCACCTCCACCATCACTAGAGTCGGATGACTAGTCCCATGTTGTAGTTGTCTTTGGGTTTTTCTTGTTTCTTGTTTTCCTTTATAATAGCCTTGGTGGGCTTAGTAGGATGTTGGTGTGCTTAGTGTTTAAAGCTTTTGTTAGATTAGTTCACATGCATCTTCTGTCATGATCCATGTAAGACTATATCTCATCTATTATGACAATTTTGGTTAAATTAAATGCATGACGCTTCTCTTGATTTGGAATGTGAAGAATGCTTAGAAAAATTTAGCATTGTTATTCAAAATCTTGCACATGTTGCACCCTATGTTGTATATAGGGAATGCCTCCAAAAACTACTTGGAATATGACACGTCTTGCACTTGGCGGATCAATTGATGGGGAACCTCCCCTGAACGATAACTAGACGGACCCTAGCCTGGGCTCGAATTATGAGACGATGTTGGATTCTCAGCTGGCCACTGGCCCCACAAATGGGCCAACACCTTATGTACCACCGGTTCAAGAACATAACCGTGCGACTTCATCAACACCACCCATGCCTCATGTGGCTCCTCCCCCTAATAGTTTGGAGCAGATGATGCTCCTAACGCAGCAGCAACAACATGTTTGGGCCACTATTACAGGGGTCATTGTCCAAAACATGAGTATGGTCCCGCCTTCACCACCTATTCACCTTGCTGGAAATATGAATACTAGTGGTCCATTTGAATGCTTCCAATGCTTCTGACCTCCCACCTTTGCAGTCACTCACAGGCCCGAGGAAGCCGAATACTGGCTAGATCACATCTCTAAGATGTTAAAGCCGCTGCACTGCATTAAGGCAAAACAAGTTAATTTAGTTACATATATGCTCGAGAAGGAGGCTAATCTTTGGTGGGACAGCATCCTACAAACTGTTCCCACAGGATACGTGTGGATGTGGGACGTGCTCGAAACTTGATTCTATGGGAAGTACTTCCCCCTCACTTACCGTAATGAAAAGGAGGGTGAGCTCCCTCACCTCTGACAGGGTGGAATGATTGTGTCAAAATATGAGAACCGATTTACGGAGATAGCCAGATACACTCCTTTGATCCTAGCAGATGAGCCGATGAAAATGTAGCATTTTTTGGATGGTTTATGGCCTAAAATCTGCCTAAGATGTGTTGCGCTAGCATTCCGAACTATGCTAAGCTAGTGAACATGTCCCGGCGAGATGAGTTGTTTGAAGGCAGACTATCTCGCCAGGATATGTCCCGGCATGAATTGTTGAACTGACCATTCCTCGGCAAGAGACCATGTGCAGATTCACCTCCCAGGCTTATGGCTCCGCTGACCCAGCAACGGTGATCAGATCTGTGGTGCACCTACTGTAAGGGGATGGGCCATACATACACCTACTACTTTGCTAATATGAGGGACAATGGTTTTACACTGCCTCAGAAGATCAACCATCACCAACCGCAAGTAATATCAACTCCACCTCTGCGATCGGCACCGCTAGCACAACCATTTTACTGACCACCTGTACCTCAAAATAGGCCACCTTAACGACCTATGGCAGCGCAACCAAATCATCCTCAACAGGGATGTGTACTTGCACTGGCAGCTGGAGCATCTGAGATGGCAACTACAGTGCCGTTAGCCTTTGAAGTCTGTCCACATTCAAGGTACACCTGTATTTCTATTAGTGGACACCGGGTCTACTATATCGATAGTATCATGCTCTACAGTCAAGCATTTAGGGTTGAACAATACCCCTATGATTGGGTTGAGAGTCCTTACCATAACGAGGACTTTCTCAAACGCTACTAAGTTTTGTAAAGATTGCCCGATAGATTTAGGGAGTAGAATAGTGAGCATTGACTTGATTGTCACTCCGCTACATCATTACGATGTTATCCTCGGCATGGATTGGCCCACCGAAATGAAGGCAGTGATCGATTACGATACCAGATTGGTGACAACACATGCACCTAAGGGAATGACCTTTACTTTCCCAATGTAGGTTTGTTGGCCCTACCGTATAAGCTGTTATGCTTCCTTACTCGAGAATGTTGATGGTCCAATACTTGGGGACACGCCTGTAGTCCAAGATTTGACGGACATCTTCGGGACGATACCTAGACTGCCTCCTCGGTGCGAGATCGACTTTACTATCGACCTTGTGCCTAGTGTGACACCTATTTCTTTACCTACACATTGCATGCCTCCATGTGAAATGGAGGAATTGAGGAGACAGAATGATAATTTGTTAGATTCAAGTTTCATATGGCATAGCGTATCTCCTTGGGGAGCACCCATATTGTTTGTAAAGAAGAAGGACAGATCGTTGCGATTGTGTATTGATTATCGCAAGTTGAACTAAGTGACAATGAAGAACAAGTATCCTTTACTCAGGATAGATGATCTGTTCGACCAGTTAAAAGGGGTACAATATTTCTCAAAGGTAGACTTATAGTCCGGGTATCATCAATTGCATGTTAGGGATGAAGACGTGTAGAAAGAAGTATTCAAAACCAGTTTTGGGCATTATGAATTCTTTGTGATGTCGTTTGGGCTTTCAAACGCACAGGCCATGTTCATGGACCTCATGAACCGGGTGTTTCGGCCGTATCTGTACTGGTTCATCACCGTATTTATAGATGACATTTTGATATACTCTAAGAGCTAAAAGGATCGTGAAGAGCACCTGCGAGTAGTCTTCGATACTCTCAGGAAGAATCAGTTGTTTGCTTAATACTAAAAATACGACTTCTGGAAGGAAGAAGTCAAGTTTCTAGGGCACGTGTTGTCCAAGGAAGGTATTGTCATGGACCTTGCTATGGTGACCGCGGTACAGGACTGGGAGCAGCCAGGTTTGGTTACAGAAGTGAGTAGTTTCCTCAGACTCGCGGGCTATTATCGTCGATTTATTAAAGACTTTACCAAGATAGCCAGACCATTGTCTCAACTTACTCGAAAGGATCTTAAGTTTGCTTGGAAAGGGAAAGCAGAAGCAGCCTTTCAGGAATTGAAGGACAAGCTGATGTCTGCACCCATGCTAGTATTGCTAGAGGGTGGGGTCAGATATACTATATAAATCAGCATGTCTCATGTTGGTTTTAGGATGTGTTCTAATGCAGAAGGATAGGGTGATCACCTATGCCTCGCGACAGCTAAGGAAGCACGAAGAAAACTGCCCCACGCATGACCTGGAATTGGTAGCAGTTATCTTCGCATTAAAGCTTTGGAGACATTACCTCTATGGAGAGGAGTTCGAGCTCTTTTGCAACTACAAGAGCCTCAAGTACATATTCACGTAGAGAGACCTGAATATGAGGCAACGGCGATGGATGGAAACCTTGAAAGACTTCAAGTTTGAGGTTTCCTACCATCCTGGCAAGGCGAACCTTCTGGCCGATGCGTTGAGCCGCAAGAAGACAATAGCATTTGTAGCTCCACTGATTATAGAAGAATGGAACATGGTAGAGTTTGTATAAGACTTCGAACAGAAGCTTACAGTAGAGGAGCCGTTCGAGAGCGTCGCACACATCCATGTACAACCACTTATTGATGACCAAATCATTGTGGCTCAGAAAGAAGATGAACTGTCGGAGAAGATGAGAGAACGAGCAAGTGGCAGTGAAGACTCTGAATGCAGGGTTAGCTTAGATGGAGGTTTGAGATATCAGGCTGCCTATGTGTCCAGAATCTCCATGACTTGAGAAAGGAAGTCCTGGACGCCGCTCACAATTTAAGGATAACAATGCATCCGAGCAGTATGAAAATGAATAGAGACATGAAGCATTCTGTTGAGGTATAAAAAAGAAAGAGAAAGAAGAAAGTAGTAGCCATTGTGTGAAAATTAGCTGAAATCAGCTGTTGTGCAGAAATCAACTGTTGTGCGGAAGTTAGCATTGAGAAACAGATTACTACACAAAGCACTCCGCACAAAGGAGTCTGCACAAAGAGAAGCGCACAGCAAGGTCCACACAAAGGGGGAGCACGCGGTGCTGACATGGCACATTCACACATGTGAGAGGGCTATAAATAACCCTCGACCCCTCTGAAGGGGTCATTAGCAATCAATTGGAGAGGAGTAGACCAAGGAGAGAGGAGGTAGAATTCATTGTCCATTATGCGGAATAGCCATTGTGCGGTGCACAACGCTTGCTGCGCACAAAGGCTTGTAGTGCACAAAGCCTATTTATGCACAAAGCGTATTTACCTACAAAGCCTATGAGCCTCTAGCGCAAAAAGTCCGCCAGTGCACAGAGCATCCACTGCACAGAGCATCCAGCGCACAGAGCCTCCAGCGCATGAGCCTCTAGCGCACAAAGGCTCCAGCCTCCAGTGCATAAAGGCTTCAGTGCACAATGGACCCTTTAATCCATGGTGGCTTTCAGCCTGATATTTGATATAATCAAATATCTTCTTTCTATTACAATTTGTGAATATTTTATTTTGGAATCAAGGGAGAATGAGATGTAAAAGAACTTGGCATAAATAAATAAATAAAGTGATTATCTTTTTTGCCTTGTTCTGTTAATAATAAAGTGAATAAATATCCATAAACAAAACCCCTTTGTTTCTTGTCGAAACAAAATGGCCACTCTACTAGGGACAATTTATTTTACTTAAATATTAACTTAAGAATTGCAAGGGAGATAATCGCGACTCTCAACGGTAACATCCTACCTTTCATCTCTAAAATAGAATACGACTTGATATAAGTACTAATTTAACTTTTTCTTTTTTCTCTTTCTTTTTATTGCTGGAGGAGAGAAAAGAATATTGCAACCAATCAAGTAATGGCAATCATTCAAGGAAAAGCAGTTTTCTACTTCACTGCAATAAGGTTTGTCATGGAGTATGCCAATAAACAAACTGGGGGTAGCAAAGATAAAATGGTACGGAGCTAGCAAACAGAATCACGAGCAACTGTTACAGTCATAACCGCTTCACGAGTAGCATGGGAAGAAAGAGATGAATGGACCTTCATCACTCGAGGAGGATATGGACCCAAGGTGTAATTGCGGCAAGAACAAATTCACCACCGACAAGAGTTAAGGGACCGATAACGCGTAATGTTACCAAGAAGAATCCTGAACTCTCTCCCCCCTGCAATATATCATAGGTGAACAGATCTACAGTTAACATTGCGCAATTTCTCGATTTTGATCGCTCTAAGAGTCAGATGGACGAGAGAACAAAAAGGTAAGGCATTACAAACAAATCCACCAATGTCTATATTGCCCCAATCGATCAATGGCAGTGGGAGCATGGAGAAGTCAAATGAAACCCCGCCCTCCCCTCTTCTAGTAAGTCCTATCACGTCGACGTACTCTCGCCCCACTCCAACTATATCCTCATCAAAGAGTAAAGAAGTCGCGGTACATATGGCTGGGACAAACTAAGAAAGTTTACTGACTGCAGAGAATCATTTAAATGAAATGGCAAAAGTACAAAGAGTACTAATGGAAGTGTAGAAGTCTCAGAGTAGCCTTGGCGACTCTCGCACACAATGTAGCTCAGATAGCGGCTCCTCCGATGATGGGTACCACAAAGGGACAAGAAAACCAACCCGAAGCCTTCCAACCTCAGGGGATAAGATCACGAGGGTCTATCCCAACAGCGAGAGCCATAACACAAGATGAGGTGAGCCAAGTCGTCGAAGAAGCTGTCAGAGTAGAGAGAGCACGAAAATACTGGTTGCTTCAGATACCGAACGCCATATCCAAGAGAAGTGGAAGACATCCCATTTCCAATCAACTTTAAGCATCCATATTTTTAGAAGTTTAATGGGGAGGGATCGCCAGAAGAACATTTAATGCACTTCATTACTAGCATGAGGAATTTTTCTACGATACAGTAGTATTGCTTACGATTGTTCAGGTCGTCATTGACACACAAGGCATTTTGATATTTTCCAGTTTGGCCCCAGGATCCATCCGTACTTGGGAACAAATGCAGGATGCCTTTATGTCAAACTTCTTCTCTTCGGAGTGTGATGTTAGTATTACGGAATTGGCTTCCGTGCGGCAAAGAGAAGGAGAACCGGTAGAAAAGTTTATAGATAGATGGAAGACATTGGGAGCATCGTGTAGACAGCTGCCGAAAGAAAAAGAATAAGTCAAAATGTGTCTGAATTCTACGAAGACAGGAATCGCGTTTGGACTCACCAGCGCCCACATCAGAACTTTCTGTGACCTGGCCACCAAGGCTCATGCTTTGGAAATGATGACCCGTAAGATGACAGTGTTTCACCATGAGACAGTTAGGAGAGTGCCCAGCAAAATGGCCATAAATACCGTTGATCGTGATAAGAGAAGTAAAGATACAAGGGACTCAAGGGAAAAGAGACCAGAACAAAAAGAATAATGGAACCAATCAAGAAATAGATACAGTGGAAAGAGGCCTAGGATGCTCAATTCTCACAAAGGTTTCACGTTCGACAGGGAAGATGTCATTCGTATGATGAACCAACTGCTAAAGGCCGGCACAATTGAAGTAATAGAACCCAAGCTCCTTGAGGATGTGACAAAACCAGAGAGAAATTTTTGCCGCTATCATCGCTTGGTGGGACATTCGATGGAGAATTGTTATACATTGAAGTTTATGATACAACGGATGATAGACAGAGGTGAAATAGTAATTGGAAAAGAAAAGGAAAGGGGTAAAATGTCAACAGTGAATATGCTTACGATCCAAGAAAGGGGCCGCGAAATGAGAGAGAAAGAGGATTGTAAGATGACAAAGAAGGTGGCAATGATTACATTGCGATCAGGAAAGAATATAACAAGCCTTGTGAAGCAAAAAGTAAGGATTATAAGAAATGTAAGTAAGGATTATAAGAAATGAAGTCGTTGGAAGGCAGAGTGATGATGACGGGAATGAAAAGAAGAATGAGACGACAAAAGTGACTTATGATGTAGTGAGTCATTTGAAGGGCATACCAGCTCAATTAAGCGTCTACGATGCGCTTAAGTTGTCAGAGGAATTTCGGTAGAGCTTGATCCAAGCATTATCTAATCATGATGTCAGAGAAACTTTACTGGCATAATTGGAGCGTGAAGAGCACAATGCACAAGAAAACTACCTACCTGTCGTTTCTTTCTCCAATGACGATTTGATCTGTGAGGTAGACATTAATAGGCCGCTAATGATAGAAGGCCATATTTGCAGGAAGAAGGTCAAGCAGGTTATGATAGATAATGGGTCCGTGGTGAACCTCTTGCCACTCTCGATGTTGAGTAAACTGGGTTATCGTCGTTCAAATCTACACCCTAGTGGAATGATGATATAGGGTTTCAATCAAGATGGGCAGCGTACAGTTGGTAAAATTACAATAACACTAGAAATAGGAGAGTTGATTACTGATGTCGTGTGCCACGTTATAAATGTCGTGAAAACATACAATCTTCTCCTAGGAAGGCCATGGATCCATCAATGCAGCATCGTACCCTTTACGCTGCATCAATGCTTCAAATACTATAAAGATGGAATACAATATAAAGTAATGGTTGATGCAAAGCCATATATAGAGGCCGAGTCCTTATTTACGGATGCTAGTTACTATAAAGGGTTCACCAAAGATGAAAGAAAGAATGATGAGAGCAGAGTCCTAAAGGACAATCAAGTAAATGTGATTAGAGAAGAAACAAAAAGGGCAAAATCATCCAGGACTACAGAAGCAAAGAAGAAATTCTATTTTATGCCAAAACATCTGAGACAACTAGGGCAGCCGCCACTAATCCTGTTATCACCTGAAAAGTCAAAAATTTTATAGTCTAATTATACAGTGCCATTGCTGTGGGTTAAGAGAAATAAACCATTTTCGGCTACCCCAGGAAGATTTCGGGTCAAGGCTAGTGCAAAACACCTGGAGCCAATAGAATTTTATGCTTCAGTAGAAGCGAAGGCAGGAGAAGAGACCAAGAATAACATGTACCACGGTATGCTAACACCGCAAGACCTCAAAAAGTATAGTCCGACAAGCAAGAAAATCATGACAAGCATGGGGTTTGATTACGAAGAACCCATCGGCTTGAATCACAGAGAGGAATTCAAATTCTTATTGGGGTCAACCAGGAAAAGTGAAGAAAATTTCAAGGACTGGGGGCAGAGTCATCGATGAATATGGTTACAACCGAACGATTATTAGAAGAAGGTCCTTAAACAGTTGAGCATCCTGAAATGGCTCCAAAGCAAATGGAAGACGGGGGGTAGCTGACAATAGACAGTTTGAGAGAGATAAACCTGGGTACTGAAGAAGAGCCAAGGAACACATTCGTCAGTGCCGGTCTTTCTAAGCAAGAGTCTAGGAAATACATTCAGCTCCTCAAGGAAAATAAAGACATCTTCACTTAGACGTATGCAGAGATGCCGGGCTTAGAACCTTCCGTAGCACTGTAGTGATTAATTATCTCTAAAGAGAAAAGGCCCGTTAAGCAAGTGCAAAGACAATTTCATCCAGACTTGGTTCCCCTGATAGAAGAAGAAGTTAGTAAGTTGATAAAGGTTTATTTTATTAGGGAGGTCAAGTATCCCAACTGGATATCGAATATTATCCCCGTGAAAAAGAAAAATGGACAAGTCAGGGTATGTGTTGACTTCAGAGATCTGAATGAGGCCTATCCAAAAGATGATTTTCCTCTCCTGATCATTAAATTACTAATTGACAGTACGACCCAGTATGTTATCATGTCCTTCATGGACGATTATGCGGGGTATAATCAGATTAGAATGGCACCTGAAGATGAAGAAGCAACAGCATTCAGAACGTCGTTGGGAATTTATTGTTATAAAGTTATGTCGTTCGGTCTTTAAAATGTCAGGGCAACATATCAGAGAGCGATGCAGAATATCTTCCAAGACATGATGCACAAGCATGTTGAATGCTATGTCGATGACTTGGCGGTCTGGTCAGGAGATCATTAGGAGCACGCGAACATTTGGCATTAGTTTTTCATCAACTCAAAAAGAAATAGTTAAAGATGAATTCATCTAAATGTGCATTTGGAGTATCTTTAAGTAAATTCTCAATTTTGTTGTACGGCATAGGGGCATCGAGATTGATCTATTTAAAATATGCCGCCACTGAAAACACTAAAAGAATTGAAAAGTTTGCAAGGAAAGCTGGCGTATATCCGCTATTTTATTTTAAATCTGTCAGGAAGATGTCAGCCATTTTCCCATTTAATGAAGAAAGGTACAGAATTTGTGTGGGACCAAGCTTGCCAGAATGCGTTTGACTCAATAAAGGAATTGTTGAAATAACCGCCGGTACTGACAGCTCAGATAAAAGGGAAGCTGTTGATTTTGTATATATCTGCAGCCGAGAATTCTTTAGGAGCTTTGTTAGTGCAGGTGAATGAGTCTGGGAAAGAGACTACTCTCTATTATTTAAGCTGAACTCTGATGGGGGCAGAATGCAACTACTCTCCGATTGAGAAAGAGTGTCTGGTGCTGATATTTGCGATTTAGAAATTGAGACATTGTTGTCTCTCCCATGATATCACTTTGATCTCAAGAGCAGATCCGATAAAGTTTTTGATGACAAGGCCGATGTTGTCTGGGAGATTTGCCAAATGGATGTTGTTGCTTTCAGAGTATACTATTACATACGATTCAGCAAAGGTGGTAAAAGGACAAGAAGTGGTGGACTTCCTTGCAGCGCACCCTGTAGTAGAATGTGAAACCATCAGTGATGACTTTCGAGATGGATAAGTTATGTTGACTGAGTCACAAAGCCCATGACAGATGTATTTTGATGGCGCTACTCGAGCATCAGGAGCGGGGGCAAGAGTGATATTCATTACTCCTCAAGATGACTTGCTACCTTACTCCTTCACATTGGGTACTATGTGCCCAAACAATGAGGCCGGATATAGAGCCCTCATTGGAATGGAAATGGCTCAAGAAATTGAGATAAAAATGTTACATATCTTTGGAGATTCTAAATTAATTATAAATCAATGATGACTGACGTCGAGGTGAGAAAGTAAGAACTTTTGCCATACTGTCGGAAAGCGTAGTAGTTGCTAGAACTATTCTATCATGTCGAAATCAAGCATGTACTATGGTCTGAAAATGCAAGAGCGGATGCTTTGGCCAGCTTGACAGTGACTCTATCCTACCCAAATCGAAGCCCTCTCTAAGTAACTATAGAAGAAAGAAGATTTTTGCTGTCTTCAAAGGTCATCAATGAAACTGCGGAGACACTTCCTGTATCATGTTTGGAGGTAACAACTGATGATTAGCATCAACCTTTCATTGATTATCTTAAATATTACATCCTGCCAGAAGATCCAGTGCAGAGACAACAAATTAAGCAATGGTCAAGCAGATTTATCATATGTAGTGAAGTATTGTATAGAAAATGTTACAATGGAATGCTACTACGCTACTTAGACAAACAAGAAGCAAGCCAAACATTGCAAGAAGCACACTCTGGAGAATGTGGGACACATCAGGCTGGTCGAAATTTATTCCATAGAATACATCGAATGGGGTATTATTGGCCTACCATGTTCCAAGATGCGATAGATTATGCGAAGGGGTGTCATAAATGCCAAATTCATGGAGATGTTATACACGTTCCTCCAGAAGATTTGAATCAGTCGGTCGCTTCTTGGCCCTTCTTGGCCCGGGGACTTAACGTCATCGGTCCTATAGATCTACATTCGTCCAAAGGAAAGCAGTATATCTTGGCAGCAATAGATTATTTCTTCGAGTGGATAGAAGCAGTGGCATTATACAATGTCAAGGAAAAGGATGTGGTTAATTTCATCTGGGACACAATAATATACCACCATGGTATTTCGAAGAAACTTGTTACAGATAATGACACTCCCTTCAAAACCAGAGGCATAGAGAAGCTCTACCGAAAATTTTCCACACCTTACTATCCACCAGCCAATGGAATAGTAGATGCGTTTAATAAAACGATAGTCAAGATACTGAAAAAGACAGTGACCGAGAACAAGCGTGATTGGGATGAAAGGTTATAAGAAGCATTGTGGGCATACAAAACTACTCATCAGATAACAATAAGAGCAACACCATATTCATTGGTCTATGGTGTCCAAGCAGTGATCCCTATTAAAATACAAGTAGCATCACTTAGAGTGGTAGTACATCAGTCCATAACAGATGATGAAAATGCAAAAATAAGGCTGAAAGAGCTGGATTTGCTCGATGAAAAATGCCTCACGACCCAACAGCGATTGCAATCATATCAGGCAAGGGTATCGGTTGCCTTTGATAAATGAGTTAAATATCTCTCTTTCAAAAAAGGGGATATGGTGCTGATGTTGAAAAGACCTATAGTGGTCACCCGCCGAACAGGGGGCAAATTTGAGCCCAAATGGGATGGGCCGTACATAATAAATGAAGTATACTCTAATGGAGCATACAACGTTGTAGATCAAGATAGACAAGGTATCAGTATACTGGTCAACACTCGCTTCATCAAAAGATATCATCCCTGAAGATGCTATCGATTTTGATTCAGAATATTATCAGCATAATGATTCTACATCAAAAGGAGGCATGACAAGTAGAAGGGCAAAGGAATCGTAAAAGAAAAATCCACGTACTCTCCCTCATGAGAATGAATAAAAAGGGCGCAAATCTTCAAGAGAAGATTCTCAAACTTATTGAAAGCATTGACAATGACTCATCGCCAAAGTATTGACGATTGCCAAACATCGACAAACATCGGCGATCTTCATCAATCATCAATCACTCATACAAGTTTATTTTACCATAATTGCTATCATCGCCAAGTTGACATCCTATGTTAAAACATAATATGGATGTTCTCAGAACATCATCAACAATGGCAAAATATCAATTCTTGATTCATCAGTTTTGGCGGTAAAACGAACTATACAGCTGGCCACAGATGAAGTCAATGACAGTGATAGTTAACTTACTCTCTAAGGTAACCTAGCTAAGCCTTAGATAGCCAACTATGCATAAGACCTACCTATCATTTTCGCCATTCGAGCAGCAACGAGAAGCCTATGGCTGTAAAAAGCCCGTGAAGGCCATCGTATGCATACCTATGTGGGCAGTTGACGAATCCAATGACCAAAAAGCCTTAAAAGGCCAAAAGTCCTCAACGGCTAGTCATGCGTGAGACCAATGCCGTCTGTATAGCTTTTCGATAGCGTCACAGGAAACGGAAGAAAATGCCCTCTCGTAAATGGGTCCAACCTTTCAGACTAATAAAACGCAGGCCGCAGTGTGAGCTCTTTGGCCATGTCCATAGATAGGCCAACCATGCATAAGACCCCCTAGATCTTTGGCTTGATTTCAGTACTAGCTCATGAGGAAGGGCTTAAACCTACTCATTAATGGACTAGTGGCCCTAGATTTGGTACCCCAAAGGTCACCTTGTGAGCCCCATGAACTCTAGAGAGTTACTGCGGCCAACCCTGTGTGTAATTCCAACTGAGTTCATGGCCTCGGCAGCTTCACTGGATCCCTCTGATGGATCACGGTTTGTGAACTCACCAGGCTGTGAGAAATCTAGTGAACTCCTAAGAGTTACAGAGACCATCACGTGAGACCTGACTCCTGCATGAGTCTAAGAAACTGCTTGCTCCACTACTCCAGACCTTAAACTGTGTGTGAACTAACTCTACTAACTTCAAAATAAAGTAGTTCCACCCATTGAAATAAAATGACACATAAGGTTGTCATTTATTGTATGAAAAGAAGAAGAATGCAACTTCATTAAATTACTATAGTTCGTTCATATATTACATTACCAAAAGGAATAAAGAAATACATGCATCACAATATAATATGAAATTTCTTTACAGATCTTCAGTTATGTTCAATGCTATTATATAATGTTGTAACTCCTCTTTTAGCCGAATTTGTAATGCAGAAGTTATTTGATCAGCCACCAGAATGATCTTAGCTTGATCAGGAATGTCGGCCAATTCCGATTTTAAAAGAGTGGCAATTTCCTGATTTTTCGTCCGTTCAGTTTTTACAAGATCAATGGCCTAGATATTGGCTTCAAGTTCTTCTCTGACTTGATGAATAATCAATTCTTCTGCTTCCTTCTTACCATTGAGTAGTAATATCTCTTTCTCAAAAAGGGTAATATGATCATCGATAATTGCTTTATTTCTATCAGAAATTTTTAGCTTCTCATGAAGAGACTAGCCGGTAATCTCGTGGGTAGCAAGAACATCATCCGAACAAGAAAGTTTCTCCTTAAGTGATGCCAATTCTTTCTAACGATTGAGGATTTTCGAAGTAACAACGACACTTCAAGCGGCTTCTAAATTTTTAGTCGAATTATATAATTCTGATAGACAGTCTATAACGCCCTGAAATTCGGGGGTCGAGCATAACTCAGCGCCCGAGTTTTAAAACATCACTTATGCAACATATTTAATGATGGATGTATGTTGTCTATAAGAGTACATAAAACATGGGTAGATTAAGCCAAACTGTAAACATAATTCAAGGATAAGTGAAAGAACGCAAGCAGAAGACTTAAAGAAACATAAGTGTATATGTGCAAGTCCCTTAAATACGTATACATGCCAAGTCATACTTACAAGTGTTGCTATCAAAAATAAAAGCATCAAAAGACATTATCTATTCTAAAAGAAGACCCAGAATTCCCGCGCATCAGGACATGGCTCACATGAACCCGCCTGAAAACTACATAAAAGAAAATGCGGCCTCGTCATCCTCGAATTCCTGCTCTGCCTCAGGGGTCGCATCAACATCTGCATCTAAGACAGAGTCTGGTTGGTGTTTAAACACCATCCCAGAATGTGGGAGTGAGTGATCAACTCAGTGGAACAATAAAGCAAAGGTTAACATGTTATCAATTTAATCAAGCAGTAATGATAAAGCAGAACAATCAAACGTGTCCTAATTACTCTTGTTAGTGCAAGGATGTATGTATAAATGATGCATGCCCTCGCCTTCCTCCCTCAGCGTCTTCATCTTACGTTACGCATGACATCCTCCCGCAGTGCCAACGACTTCCACGCACATGCAAATGCGGTGCATGAACATGATTACAAGTTGCTATTAGTCCTTTTCATACAGCAGGATTGAGAAGCTAAGGAACATTCCTCATATCAAATTCCACATAGTGATCCATTCTAGGGTCGTCAGTCCTAGGCAATCTCATACGATCATATGGTTTTAGGTCATTGCAAAGGGCTCGTCACCAATCAATGCGCGCCTATCATACCTTCATTACTACTCTAAGGCTCGTCACCCTAATGCAGTATCCAGGTATGCTCGAGATCACTACAAAGGGCTCGTCACCAATCAATGTAGGCCGACAGCACGAATATAGTATCCCATACCACCATAATCGGCTCACGAGTTTGGTTGCTCACTGGTCACTACAGGGAGGCTCGTCACCCCAGCGTAGGCCGACAGCTCAACCACGGTGTCCCATACCACCATGTCTGGCTCATGAGTCTTAGCGGATCAAGGTACAACGGTTAACGGGATTTGCACTGGTAAGTTTGGTACCCTAGATTCAAACAATAGCGTCCATGCATAGTGAACATACATCGGACAATCGGGTTACTTGACGAACTCGACTAGCACGAGCGCATGTTGGGTTAAACGACAAAGAGTACGCAAACACTCCGTGTGGCCAAACCACTGCCGACAACTCTAATACGGCTCGGGTTCATCAAATCACGTCCTTCGTGACGAAAGCAACCTTAACCACAAAATCAAGGCTGATTACCGTTTTCCTGGACTATTTCTTAGTCCCAAACACATTCCACTACAACAGATATTCATATCAACACTTAAAACAGTAATGGAACAACAATTCAAATCATACCGTATGTGAGCATTTGAAGCATAACAACTTAACATGGATTTCAACATAAGTAATACTTGAAGTTAAACAACAAAGAATGTGACTTGCATGTAGTAAATCATACACGCCAATAGGAGAGTTGAGAATCGCTTCTCAACGCCCGCAATTAGGATAATATGCTACACTTTAGACCATTCAGACATTTCTACAAACACTTAGACTACATAGTTCAACATACATGATGTATATTGGAATACACGCATTTGGACAATTCCTTTTGCCAAGTAGTTGTCACACACACAATTATTACAAGTACATGCAAATAATCATGGCAAGTACATGTTCATATTTTATATGTATACGATACTTCCTACATATACATAGAATACACAAATCTCAATATAACACATGCATATCAGGAACGTAAAATAAACATACATTTGGCATGTGAAATTGCACCCACAACAAGAATAAACCATTAACTGACATTGAAAGCCTTGAAAACCATAACCTATACGAATATAGTCCGCACCTTAAACCAGAAAAAGCACACCGAGCTGATTCAGACGATATGTCTTCGTCAACGGCGACTAGATAACCTAAGGGAATAATAGAAATGAGCTACATCAACATATAGACTCTTCTAAGCTCTAAAACAGATTAGGGTTGGATTAACTTACCCAAGAAGGAACTTAGAATCGCCAGAATAACGATTCAAAAGTGATGGTTTAAGGATGTAGAGTAATAGGAAAGAATCTCCAATGATTCACCAACTTCTCTCTTACTTTCTCTCTCTTTTACTCTCTCTTTCTTAGCTAGGGTTAGGAAATTCGCATGGAAAAGAGAGTGAGGGTTTTAAGGTCTTTATATAGGCCTAACATTGATGAAAATAGCCCCAGGGCCAAGGTATACTTAGGTTATAACCAAAACGGGCCTCTCTCGATCCAACAGAACACTTCTGGTGGTCCTTTTTTCATGTGCGGTCGGACTTAAGCACACTGACCATGGATCTAGGTCAGACTGAGTTTTCGTACCGATCGGATTTACAGATCAGCCGTGGCGGACCACACTCAATTCAACGGTCACCGAAACTCGATCAGGTCCACATGCACAATGACATGCCTGGGCCATCTTCCCTGATCAGAGGGTGAAATTGGGTCAGAATCCAGCGGTCAGATTGCTTAAAATCATCGCGCAAGCGACACGACTCAAATTTCATAAAATCATATTTAATTTCTCACCGTTCTCACACTCTTCACTCCGGACTCATTCAAATCGACCTAGGACATCATCTGGACTTGAGTTTTGTGGTGATGGTCAAGCCCAACATGGTGACCATAACTGTCTAAGATCATCGCTATCGGACTTTCGACGCGCGGTCCAGGTCTGATCCAAAGCTTCTAAAAATTTCCAAGAGCAACTGGATTTAGCGTTGAATCCCAGATTTCAGAGTAACATAGCGCTAATGATTCTACAGGTTTTGAGTCTTGCAGATCAAATTTAAAGTGATTGGTGCTAATTTCACAAGCAATTGAGTTTAGCGCTAATTAACCCACATTTAACTTCTAAGAAATTTGAGGTAGTACTAGGGTCTTTGCACGAAATTTTCCGGGTCATGACAATCTACCCCCCTTAAAGAAAAATTTTGTCCTCGAAATTTGTACCTTCTCATATTCCTCGAGGATCTAAGGGTAGCTCTTTCTGACCTCAGCTTCAGTCTCCCAAGTAGCCTCTTCTTCACTATGATGCTCCATAGCACTTTCACAAGAGGGATTACCTTGCTACGCAATACCTACTCCTTCCTGTCTAGGATCCGCATCGGTCGCAGTACATATGTGGCATCCTCGCTCAACTGCACCTGCTCCCAACTAATAATATGCGAAGGATCAGGAACGTACTTCTTCAGCATAGAAACATGAAATAAGTTATGCACGCCCGCAGGTGGTGTAGGCAAAGCAAGGCGGTATGCTACCGCTCCCACTCGATCCAGAATTTGAAATGGACCAATAAATCTCGGCGTGAGCTTTCCCTTCTCACTGAACCGCAGAACTCCCTTCATAGGGGAAACCTTAAGAAATACATGGTCTCCAACCTCAAACTTAAGCGGTCGTTACCTCGTATCAGCGTAACTCTTCTGCCTGCACTGGGTTGTCAGAAGTCAACGTCGAATAATGTCAACTTTCTCTGAAGTCGCCTGGACTAACTCTGGGCCAAACAAACTACGCTCGCCAACTTCTGTCCAGCAATGCGGTGCTCTGCACCGGCGACCATATAATGCCTTGTAGGGAGCCATGCCAATACTCGCCTGAAAACTATTATTATACGCGAACTCTGCATACTGGAGACAATCATCCCAACTGTCCCTGAAATCCAAAACACAAGCTCGCAACATGTCTTCCACAATCTGATTCATATGTTCCGTCTACCCATCTGTCTGCGGATGAAACGCGGTGCTGAACTTCAATTTCACACCCATCGCTTCCTGAATACGAGTGCAGAAGATAGATGTGAAACACGTGTCTCTGTCAGATACAATCTCCAAGGAAACTCCATGCAGACGTGCAATCTCCTTGATGTACAATCTAGCCAACTCGTCTGTAGAGTTTGTGACTCTGATCGGTAAGAAATGAGCCGACTTCGTCAATCGGTCGACGATCACCCAAATAGAGTCATGTCCCTTCCTCGTTCTCGGCAACCCTAAAATAAAGTCCATAGAGATGAAGTCCCACTTCTATTCTGCTATGGGCATGGGCTGAAGCAGCCCAGGAGGTCGGCGATGCTCTACCTTGACCTGCTGGCACGTGAGACAGCGAGACACAAACTCAGTAATGTGAACCTTCATATTGTCCCACCAATAAGATCTTCTCATACCCTGATACATCTTCGTGCTATCAGGATGCATCGCAAGCTTAGAATTATGGGCTGACTCGAGAACCTCCCGTCTCAAGTCAGCAATGTCTGGGATACATAACCGGCCATGAAATCGTAGGCCCCCATCTGAACCAATACTCCACTCAGAGTTCTCATCAGTACCAACCGGCTCTCTCATCTTCACCAAAAGCTCATCATCTACCTGAGCTGCAACGATCCTCTTGTCAATGAGGGGTTGTACACGAATGTGTGCTATAACCTCATACGGCTCTTCCACCCTAAGTTTCTGCTCAAAGTCTCGCACAAACTCCAACATGTCCCATTCTGCTATCATTAGCAAAGCCGCAAACTCTATAGCCTTCTTGCGACTCAACGCATATGCCGCATGGTTCGCCTTGCCCGGATGGTAAGAAACATCGAACTTAAAGTCTTTCAATGTTTCCATCCATCGGCGCTGCCTCATATTCAAGTCACGCTGCGTGAAAATATACTTAAGGCTCTTGTGGTTGCAAAAGAGCTCGAACTCCTCTCCGTAGAGGTAATGTCTCCAGAGCTTTAATGTAAAAATGACAGCTACCAACTCCAGGTCGTGTGTAGGGTAATTTTCTTCGTGTTTCCTCAACTGTCTCGAAGCATAAGCAATCACCATATCCTTCTGCATAAAGACACAACCCAGGCCAACGCGAGAGGCGTTAGTATATATCATATACTTAACCCCTTGTTCTGGTAATACTCGCACAGGGGCGGACGTCAAATTGTCCTTCAGCTCTTGAAAAGCGATCTTCGCCCTCTCATTCCAAGCAAACTTCAAATCTTTCCGTGTCAACTGAGACAACAGTCTGGCTATCTTCGAGAAGTCTCGTATGAAGCGTCGATAATAGCCTGCTAGACCCAGAAAGCTCCTCACCTCAGTAACTGAACTAGGCTGCTTTTAGTCCTGAACTGCAGCTACCTTAGCAAGATCGACAGCTATCCCTTCCTTGGACACCACATCTCCTAGGAACTTGACTTCCTCTTTCCAGAAATCACATTTCTTGAACTACGCAAAAAGTTGATTCTTCATAAGAGTATCCAAGACCATTCTTAAGTGCTCCTCGTGCTCTTCCTGACTCGCAAAATATATCAAAATGTCATCGATATAGACAATGATGAATCAGAATAAGAATGGCCAAAACACCCTATTCATCAGATCCATGAACACGGCCGGTGAGTTCGTAAGACCGAACGACATCGCAAGGAACTCATAATGGCCAAAGCTAGTCCTGAAAGCGGTCTTCTGCACGTCCTCATTCTTGACACGCAACTGGTGATACCCTGACTGCAGATCAACCTTCGAAAAGTACCGTGCCCTCTTCAACTGATCAAATAGATCATCGATCCTAGGCAAAAGGTACTTATTTTTCACAGTCACCTGATTCAACCTGTGATAATCAATACATAATCACAAGGAACCATCTTTCTTCTTCACAAATAGAACAGGTCCTCCCCAAGAAGACACACTAGGCCGAATAACACCAAAATCCAACAAACCATCTATCTACTTCCTCAATACCTCCATTTCACTCGGAGGCATACGATAAGTGGGCAAAGAAATGGGATCCGCACTAGGCATGAGATCGATAGTAAAATTAATCTCGCACTGAGGGGGTAATCCAGGAATTGACTCGAACACATCTTCAAACTCCCGAACTACAGGCGTGCTTTCAAACGCCGATACAACAATACTCTCCAATAGAGAAGTATAATAACCAAGGTGAAAAGGGTAACTGACCTCAACTGGGAAAGTAACTGTCTCGCCCTCTAGTCCATGGATTGTCACCGACCTAGATTCACAATCAATCTCTGCCCGCATCTTTGTGAGTCAATCCATACCCATAATGACATCGTAGTGGTAAAGAGGTGCGACAAAAAGGTCAACAAGAATCGATCCACTCCCACATCATTCACAGCACAACTTCAATGATAAACAACATGCATTTCATTTAACAAAATTGTCACAATACAAGAAGTGCAGCATTACATGAATCGCGACAAGGAAAGCATGTGAACTAAAACATCTAAAACTTTAAACAACAAATAACTTCCAACTACTATGCCAACAACGGCAAACACAAAACAAAGCAAAGGACAACTACAACTACAGCTACTCGTTAGAATCAAGAGATAGAAGTGGGGCACCCTTATCCTGTAGACAACACATGATAGACTTTAGAGTTCGAGTCACTTTCTTAAACTTATGCTTCACAAGGCCTAGAAGATTCATGATATCCTGGCGTAGAACAGCCTGACCTTCCTCAAGCCGAGCGATATGGGCATCCCTGACAGCCTGATCTGCGCTCTGCTCCGGTGCCACAGGAGGAGAACTCTTGATCGTATCCTGTGCCTCTACCTCTTCCTCGTCCTGCTCTGTTTCTTCTTCAATCTCAGCTCCACTCTCGCCATAACTCTCTTGCTCATCACTCTCTATCTCATCCTCACTTTCTGAGGCTTGTTGTCTACGAAGCCCAATTTCCATCTGATTTAGGGTCGTCTCATTAATGTAGTGAACAGGTACCGGCTTTTCTGCCCCAAGCCTAAAGCCAAACTCATGTGCAATCTTACAAATGAGTCGGCCAAATGGGAGTGATTCAATCCTCCTGTTCGAACGAGCGATAAGGATAATCTGGTGCAAGATGTACAACGACACACATATCTTCTCTCTTTGCCCCACCTGATACAAAAAATCTACCATCAGGCGTGTACACTCGCTGCGGTTGCTCCACCTTGGATAGACATTGAAGGTGCACATGTGGTGAAGCAAGCGGAAATCATCCATCATGTTGGTAGCTAGAAGACTTCTATTAGGCTACCATTCGACCAGACGACCACACATGAGCTGCGTGCGGCGATCCCTCTCGCACACACTGCTCAAGTTCTTCTCACTGGCATGAACCTCACCAAGCGGCACATTCAGAAGTCGGGATATTAAAGCGACGTTGACCGTGGCCTCCCGACCGCTTCCACAAGGGATCTTGAATTGCAAAGGCTCTAGCAAAGGATCACGAATGATGGCATAAAAAGTTCGAACAGTGCTCGCATTGGCGCTATATTCACCCTCAAACAAGGGACACCAACCGGCCCCTTCCATGCGCTATAACAAGAGAAACTCGCCAAATAGCCACAGATCTACATGAACCTCAAAAAGGATCCTACGGCCTTCATAGACTCCATGAGATAGCTCCATCAACAAGGTTCTTCCAATGGGAGCATGAGGATCAAGGTCCCGCTTGGTCTGAAACTCACGGGCGGCGGTCGTGCTCGCGGCGGTCGTGCTCGCGGCGGCACCTCTCGGCCTCCGTGCACAGCTTGGGCGGCTAGGCCTAGCTTCATCCACGGGCGCTCTCTTCTTCTTCATCAAAGAGAGAAAGGTGGAGATGAAAAATATGGCCATGACAAACTCAAAGAGGGCCATGGAAAATAAGAGAATAGGGAGAAATGGGAAAAATGGTGAAGCTTCCACACACTTGAGATCCCAAAGAAGGATTTGAGAGCTTAAATGAGAAGAAAAGGGAGTGAAAATAGTAATGGGCATGGATTTTTGAGATGAGTTAAATGGGTGTGCACGAAAATGGAAGAAGAAGGAGTTTGGGGAGGGATTTTGGTGGAGTTTTGAGAGAAACTTGAAGAAAATGAGAGCTTGGGAGGGTAGTTTATGAAGGAAATGGGTTTTAGAAGGTGTTTTAATTGACCAACCTTGGAGGAGTGGGCCACACTAGGCCCTAAAGGCGTCGGCCCGAGCCGGCCCGCTGGCGGCGAGGGCTAGCCGAACCGGCGAGGTCATTGTCGGTCTCTGGACAGTACGGTGATGACTCACTGCTTGGGTGAGGTCCTCCTAGCCCCTTAGCTCCAAAATGATGTGGGTCCCCTCCTGGGTCCCCCTGGAATTGCCTTGATCGGCCCCTTTGTCCGATTCGACGCATATCGGGCCACACTAGTTAAAATCTGATACAAACACAGATTTACTAACATTTTAAGGGCTGAGATGGGAAGATAAACCATCTAAACACGTCAATGGACGGTCTAGAAGAGAGTTTATGTCGCTGTGTGTGATCAGGAGTGCGCACAGACTCGATCTCGGCGATCATTTTCAGTAAACTTTCACCGATAGAAGCAACGGAAACACATACATAAATTTTACAATGAACTCACACCCTCCTACACTAAGGTGGTGACAGCGTGCGGTGTGTGACCATAACCCAGGTCTAGTTTAATCCATTTCATGCTCTGATACCAACTTGTAACGCCATGAAATTCAGGGGTCGAGCATAACTCAGCTCTTGAGTTTCAAAACATCACTTATGTAACATATTTAATGATGGATGTATGTTGTTTGCAAGAGTACATAAAATATGGGATAGATTAAGCCAAACTATAAACATAATTCAGGGATAAGTGAAAGAACGCGAGAGGAAGACTTAAAGAAACGTAAGTGTACATGTGCAAGTCCCTGAAATACGTATACAAGCTAGGTCATACTTACAAGTGTTGCTATAAAAAATACAAGCATCAAAAGACATTATCTACTCCAAAATAAAACCTAGAATTCTCGCGCATCAGGACATGGCTCACATGAACCTACCTGAAAACTGCATAAAAGAAAATACGGCCTCATCATCCTCAAACTCCTGCTCTGCCTCAGGGGTCGCATCAACATTTGCATCTAAGACAGAGTCTGGTTGGTGTTTAAACATTGTCCCAGAATGTGGGAGTGAGTGATCAACTCAATGGAAAAATAAAACAAAGGTTAAATGTCATCATTCAATCAAGCAGTAATGATAAAGCAGAACAATCAAACATGTCCTAATTACTCTTGTTAGTGCAAGGATGTATGTATAAATGATGCATGCCCTCGCCTTTCTCCCTCAGCGTCTTCATCTTACGTTACGCATGACATCCTCCCGTAGTTCCAACGACTTCCACGCACATGCAAATGCGGTGCATGAACATGATTACAAGTTGTTATTAGTCCTTTTCGTACAGCAGGATTGGGAAGCTAAGGTACCTTCCTCATATCAAATTCCACACATTGATCCATTCTAGGGTCATCAGTCCTAGGCAATCTCATATGATCATATGGTTTTAGGTCATTGTAAAGGGCTCGTCACCAATCAATGCACGCCTATCATACCTTCGTTATTACTCTAAGGCTCGTCGCCCTCATGCAGTATCCAGGTATGCTCGAGGTCACTACAAAGGGCTCGTCACTAATCAATGTAGGCAGACAGGATGAATATAGCCTCCCATACCACCATAATCGGCTCACAAGTTTGGTTGCTCACTGGCCACTACGGGGAGGTTTGTCACCCCAGCGTAGGCTGACAGCTCGACCACGGTGTCCCATACCACAATGTCCGGCTCATGAGTCTTAGCAAATCAAGGTACAACGGTTAACGGGATATGCACTGGTAAGTTTGGAACCCTAGATTCAAATAGCGTCCATACATGGTGAACATACATTCGGACAATCGGGTTAATTGACGAACTCGACTAGCACGAGCGCACGTTCGGTTGAATGACATAGAGTGCACAAACACTCTGTGTGGCCAAACCACTGCCGCCAACTCTAATACGACTCGGGTTCGTCAAATCACGTCCTTCGTGGCAAAAGCAACCTCAGCCACGAAATCAAGGCCGATTACCGTTTCCTGGACTATTTCTTAGTCCCAAACACATTCCACTACAACAGATATTCATATCAACACATAAAACAGTAATGGAACAACAATTCAAATCATACCGTATGTGAGCATTTGAAGCATAGCAACTTAACATGGATTTCAACATAAGTACTACTTGAAGTTAAACAACAAAAAATGTGACTTGCATGTAGTAAATCATACATACTAATAGGAGAGTTGAGAATTGCTTCTCAACGCCCGTAATTAGGATAATATGCTACACTTTAGACCATTCAGACATTTCTACAAATACTTAGACTACATAGTTCAACATACATGATGTATGTTGGAATACACGCATTTGGACAATTCCTTTTGCCAAGGAGTTGTCACACACACAATTAGCACATGTACGCGACAAATAATCATGGCAAGTACATGTTCATATTTTATATGTATACGATACTTCCTACATATACATAGAATACACAAATCTCAATATAACACATGCATATCAAGAACGCAAAATAAACATAGTATTTGGCATGTGAAATTGCACCCACAACAAGAATAAACCATTAACTGACATTGAAAGTGTAACGACCTTGGAATTTTTGTGCTAATCTTTTCTTAAGTAGTTGTTTTTGAGATAAATAGCGCTTTACTCGATTGCTTGTGAAATTCGCATCAATCACTTTAAATTGTATCTGCATGGCTCTAAACGTGTAGATTAGTGAGTGCTACGTTACTCTGAAATCTGGGATCCATCGCTAAATCCAGTTGTTCTGGGGAATTTTTGGAAGATCTGGATCGGACCTGGACCGCACGTCGAAAGTCCGATGGCGATGATCTTAGGTTGTTACGGTCACCGAGTTGGGCTTGATCTTCACCTCGAAAATCAAGTCGATCTGATGTTCTGGGTCGATTTGTTTGAGCTCGGAGTGAAGAGTGTGAGAACGGTTGGAATTTAATAAGCTTTTTATGAAATCTGAGTCATGTCGCTTGTGCGACGATTTTAAGCATTCTGACCGTTGGATTCTGACCCAATTTCACCCTCTGATCAGGATAGTTGGCCCAGGCATATCCTAGTGCTTGTGGACCTGATCAAGTTTCTGTGACCGTTGAATTGAGTGTGGTTCGCCACGGCTGATCTGAAGAGCCGGTCGGTATGAAAACTCTGCTTGACCTAGATCTATGGTCAAGGAGCTTAAGTCCGACCTTTCGTGGTTATAGGCCCACCAGAAGTGCTTCGTTGGATCGAGAAAGGCGTGCTTTGGTTATAACCTAAGTATACCTTGACCCTGGGCTTATTTCCATCATTTTAAGGCCTATATATAGTCCTTAAACCCTAGCTCTCATTTCCATACGAATTTTCTCTAACCCTAGCTTGGAAAGAGAGTGGAAAAGAGAGAGAAAGTGAGAGAGATAAGTTGGTGAATCATCTTGATTTCTTCCTTGTTCTTCTTCATCTTTGAACCTTCACTTTGAATCGTTCTTCTGACGGTTCTGAGTTCCTTTGGGGTAAGTTAACCTAACCCTAACCTGTGTTAGAGCTTAGGCTAGACTTGGTGTTGTTGTATCTCATTTCTATCCTTATTTTAGGGTATTCTAACACCGTTGACGAAGACAACTCGTCTAAATCAGTTCGGTGTTCCTTTCTTTGCTTAAGGTGAGGACTTTAAGTGTATAGGTTATGGTTTTCAAGGCTTTCAATCCCAGTTAGTGATTTATTCTTATTATGGATGAGATTTCACATGTCAAATGTCATGTTTACAATGCTTTTCTGATATGCATGTGCTATATTGAGATTTGTGTATTCTATGTGTATTTATAAAGTACCGTATACGTATAAAATATGCACTTATGTTTGCCATGATTAATTATCATGTATGTATGCTAAATGCATGTATGACAACTCCTTGATAAAAGGAATTGTCTAAGTGCATGTATTTCAACATGCGTCATGTATGTTGTTCCATGTATGCTAAGTGTTTGTAGAAGTGCATGAATGATCTAAGTGTGACTTATTACACTTATTGCGGACATTGAGAAGTGATTCTCAATACTCCTATTGATGCGCATGATTTCCTTTATGCAAGTTACGTTTCAAGTTCTTTAAATTCAAGCATCTCCTATGCTTACATTTATGTTAAGTTGATATCATTCAGATGAGTTTGTACCATGATTTGAGTGGTTGTTCCATTACTGTTTTACATTCCATATGAATACCTGTAGTAGTGTAAGGTGTTTGGGACTATGCCTTAGTCCAGGAAATCGGTAATTGACCCTATGAATCGTGGTTGAGATTGCTTTCGCCACGTAGGACGTATTAGACGAACCCGAGTCGTATTAGAGTTGTCGGCAGTGGTTCGGCCACGCGGAGTGTTTGCGCACTCTATGTTGTTCAACTCAACGTGCGCTCGTGCTAGTCGAGTTCGTCAAGTAACCCGATTGTCCGTTGTATGTTAACCATGTATGAACGCTACTGCTTGAATCTAGGGTACCGAACTTACCAGTGAAATTCTATTAACTATGGTACTCGATCCGCTAAGACTCATGAGCTGGACATGGTGGTATGGGACACCGTGGCCGAGCTGTCGGCCTACGCTGGGGTGACGAGCCTCCCCGTAGTGACCAGTGAGCAACTTAACTCGTGAGCCGATTATGGTGGTATGGGACACTATATTCGTGCTGTCTGCCTACATTGATTGGTGACGAGCCCTTTGTAGTGACCTCGAGCATACCTGGATACCGCAAGGAGGTGACGAGCCGATCTGTGGTAGTAAGGGCATGAAAGGCGTGCATTGATCGGTGACGAGCCCTTTGCTACGACCTCGACTATATGATCGTATGAGATGTCTAGGATTGATGACCCTAGAATGGATCACTGTTTGGATGGTGACATGAGGAAGGTATCTTAGCTTCCCAATCCTACTGTATGAATTGGACTAATAACAACTTGGTAATCATATCCATGCACCGCATTTGTATGTGCTTTGTAGATGTGGCGCACTTTGAGGCGATGTCATGCGTAACGTAAGATGAAGACTCTGAGGGTGTACGTGTGAGGGCACGCATCATATTGCATTCATACCTGCATTAACAAGAGTGCTTAGGATTTATTTACTTATCCTGCTTTATCATTACTGTTTGATTGAACTGATAACATGTTAACCAGTGCCTTATTGTTCCACTGAGTTGATCACTCACTCCCACGTTTCTGGGGCGGTGTTACACACCCACCAGACTCTGTCTTAGGCTCTGATGTTGCAGATGTGGATGCGACGTCTGAGGCAGAGCGGGAGCTGGATGACGACGAGGCTGCCTTCTCCTATATGCAGTTTTCAGACGGGTTCTAGCGAGCCTGGGTCTGATGCGCGGGATCTCTGGGATTATTTTTGGAAACTGAAATGATGTAATTTGATACTTATAATTTTGTTAAATAACACTTTTACATTATCTGGTTGTATATGTAATTCAGGGATTTACACTTGTATACATTTTACTATAACTCTTTCGCTTGCTTTATTCACTTGTCCCTGAATCATATCTGTGTTTTGGCTTAATCTATTCCATGTTTTATGCACTAATACAGTCAACATACATTCATCATTAAATATGTTGCATAAGTGATGTTTTGGAACTCGGGAGCTGAGTTATGCTCGACCCCCGAATTTCAGGGCGTTACAAGTTGGGATCAGAGTATGATCTGGATTAAACCGGACCTGGGTTATGGTCACACACCGCACGTTGTGGCCACTTTAGTGTAATTGGGTGCGAGTCTATCATCGCTTTGTGTTGTGCTCCGTAGCTTCTATCGGCGAAAGTTTCTTGAAAACCTTTGCCGAGATCGAGTCTGTACTCTTACCTGATCACACACAGTGACCCGAAACCTTTCCTAAACCCTCTATTAATGAGTGTAGACGGTTTATCTTCCCATTTTTCATCTTTAAACCTTTCAGAAATCGTTGTTTGAACCAGATTTCTGTCAGAATGACCCGATAGGCTTCAAACTACGCAAGGGGCCAATCGGGGCATTTTCAGTGGGGCCCAGGGGGGGAACCACACTTTTTGGGCCAAGGGGGACCAGGAGGGCCTCGCCAAATCAGTGAGGCATCGCCTATATGTCCAAAGACCGGCGATGGCGGCGAGGGATTGCCGGTCGCCGGGCCGACGCGGGCCGATCGTTCCTAGGGCGGCCCACCTCTCCACAGTTTCACCCTTATATCCTTTTCTTTACTCTATTTCCTTCACAAAACCCACCTCCAAGCTTTCCTTTTCTTCCAAAACCTCTCCAAACTCTCTCAAATCTCTCCCAAATCTTCATCTTCCTCCCATTTTCATGCAAACCCATTACCCCATCTTCAAATCTTCCCTCCCATTGCTGATTTCTCTTTCTTTCCTTCTCATTTGAGCCATTGCTTTCTCTATTTGGCTAATAGTTGTGTGGAAGCTTCATCATCTTCCTATTTCTCTCTTTCTCTCATTTCTCATGGCCCTCTTTGAGATTGTGACGGCCATCTTTTCCATTTCTTCCCTTCTTTCCTTGATGGGGAAGAAGAGAGCGCCCGTGGATGAAGCCGGGCCGAGCCGCCCAACCCGTGCACGGAGGCCGAGAGGTGCCGCCGCTAGCACGTCCGCCACGCGCGAGTTCCAGACGAAGTGGGACTTCGATCCTCGAGCTCCTATCAGTAGGACCTTGTTGGCGGAATTGTCGCATGGAGTCTATGAAGGGCGTAGAGTCCTTTTTGAGGCTCATGTTGATCCGCGGCTCTTTGGTGAGTTCTTCTTGTTGGAGCGCCTAGAAGAGGCTGGTTGGGGTCCCTTGTTTGAATGCGAGTATCGCGCGAATGCTAGCACTATTCGGGCCTTCTATGCCAACATTCTGAAGCCTTCACTGGATCCTCTGCAGTTTAAGATTCTCTGTGGTAGCGGTCGAGTTGGTATTGTCAATGTTGCTTTGATATCCCGACTCTTGAAGGTGCCACTTGGGGAAGTGCATGCCAGCGAGAAGAATGTGGACAGTGTGCGCGAGAGGGATCGTCGCACCCGATTCTTGTGTGGTCGTCTGGTTGAATGGCAGCCGAATAGGAGTCTTCTGGCTTCTTCCATAACGAACGACTTCCGTTTGCTTCACCACATCTTTACGTTCAATGTGTACCCAAGGTGGAGCAACCGCAGCGAGTGTACGCGCCTGATAGTAGATTTCCTATATCAGGTGGGGCAGGATGCGAAGTTGTGTGTGCCGAGGTACGTCCTGCGTCAGATTATTCTCATCGCTCGTTCGAGTAGAAGGACCGAGTCTCTTCCCTTTGGCCACCTCATTTGCAAGATCGCACATGAGTTTGGCTATAGGCTTGGAGCTGAGAAGCCAGTCCCTGTTCGCCATATCAATTTGAGGACTCTCAAGCTGATGGAGGTTGGTTCTGGTCGGCTTGCCTCAGAGGGTGAGGCCGAGTCTGATAGTGGTGATGATAAGAGTTATGCTGAAGGCGGTGCGGAGTCTGAGGAAGAAGCAGAGCAAGATGAGGAAGAGATTGAGGCATAGGATTCGAGTGATAGCTCTCCTCCTGTGGTGCCAGAGCAGGGCGCAGAGCAGATTGCCAGAGATGCCCGTCTTACACGGCTTGAAGAAGGGCAAGCTGCTTTACGCCAGGAGATGGTTGATCTTCGAGGCTTTGTTAAGCATAAGTTTAAGAAGATGTCCCGGACTTTGAAGTCTATCCTGTGTTGCTTGCAGGATAAGGGTGCTCTGCCTCCATCTCCTGATTCCGACGAGTAGCATCGTCGTGGCCGTCTTTGCTTTGTTGTGTTTTTCTTTCTGTGTGTAGCCATTGTTGGCTTGTAGTTGGAGTTGTTGTAGTTGTTGTAGCTGTTAGTGGTTGTAGTTGTTGTGGTTGTTTGAAGTGTTAGATGTTGTTGTTTTCATGCTTTCCTAGTCGTGATTCATGTATTGCTGCACTACTTGTATTGCGACGATTTTGATTAATGGAATGCATGTTGTTTGTCTTTGGAGTTATGCTGTGCTGTGTTGTTGTGTGGATGGATTATGTGACTTAGAATCTGACAGGTTGCATCATTTGATTTAATGTAGGGATGCCTCCTAAGGGTTTGAAGACTTCGGCCCGTCTCTCTCTGATTGAGTCGCTTGCTGGGGTTCCTCCCTTGAGCGATAGCCAGTCAGATCCGCAGGCGGGTCCATCTCGGGCAGGTGTTGGGTCGACACCTATGGCTCCTCCAGTCACACCCTCGGTTCCTGAGCCGAGCCATGCACCTTCTTTTTCTTCGCCTGTTGATAGGTTTGAGCAGATGATGCTGTTGATGCAGTGCAGAGCACTAGAAGCAGCGGCAGCAGCAGCAGGAGTTCCTCTCCTCCATGGCCGGCATCTTTGCTCAGTCGGTGAGACTCCACCTGTTTCACCTATGCCTCCATCTGGGAGTGCCAGTGCCAGTGTCAGTGCCAGCGGCACATTCGAGCGATTCCAGCACTTGCGACCTCCTACTTTTGCTGGTTCTCATAGACCCGAGGAGGCCGAGTATTGGATTGATCGCATCTCTAAGATGCTGAGGCCGTTGCACTGCTCTGAGGTCGAGCAGGTTGAGCTTGGCACCTTCATGTTTGAGAAGGAAGCTAGTTTGTGGTGGGACAGTGTGCTTCGCCGTCGAGGAGGACTTCGTGTGGTCGTGGCGGGCGTTTGAGGCGCGCTTCCACGAGAAGTATTTCCGGTTACGCACCGACATGAGAAGGAGAGTGAGTTCCTTCACCTCATCGGGAGGGTTGTCGGTTACTGAGTATGAGAACCGGTTTGCGAGTTGGGGCGGTATGTTCCTTTGATCCTGGGTGATCACCGATGAGGATGCGGCATTTTTCGAGGGCTTGACCCGAGATCCGATCGAAGATTTGCTGTTGTGCTAGCATTTCTTCGTATGTGGAGTAGTGAGCATGTCCTTGCGAGCAGAGCAGACGGAGATAGAGCGTCCCGCATGCGAGCATCGATGCCTCCTAGGCCGCGACCGGATTTCCAGTGCACCTTTCCTTGGCAAGAGGCCGCGTGTTGATTCTCCTCTTAGCATTCGCGCCGCCCGCTCAGCAGATGAGAGCCGATCTTAGATGTTCTTATTGTGGGAAGGTTGAGCACTTGGACCGTTTCTGTTTCTCTATGCGAGCCGGTGGTTTTACTCCACCGCAGAGGGTTAGCCGTCCGATGCCTCGGTTATTTCTCCTCCTCCTCTTCGATCGGCGCCAGCTCATCCATCATTCTGGCCTAGTTTCAGGCCACCTCAGCGGCCCATGGTTCCTTCTCCGAATCGTCAGCAGCAGGCTCGTGTTCATGCGCTTTCAGCTGAAGCGCCTATGTCTGACTTGGTGCCGAGGTCCTTTGAGGTGACAGTGCATATTGAAGGTATTCCCGTTTCTGTGCTAGTGGATACAGGGTCCACTACTTCTCTTATTTCTTATGCGGCAGTTAGGCGTTTGGGTTTGAGATCTGTTCCTATGCAAGGAGTGACGCTTACTACCGCTACGAGGATGTCCTCTGCTTTGGGCAAGCGTTGTATGGATTGTTTGGTCGATCTGGGAAGTGGATCGATCCGTGTTGATTTGCTAGTCGCACCGCTTTATCACTACGATGTTATTATGGGTATGGATTGGCTCACGAGGATGCGAGCTGAGATTGATTGTGAAGCGAGATTAGTGACGATCCATGGACCTGAGGGCGAGACTGTTACTTTCCCAGTTCAGGTCAGTTACCCTCTTCGTATTGATTTTTATTCTTCTCTGTTGGAGAGTTCGGCCGAATCGGCGTTGGTTAGTACGCCGGTAGTTCAGGAGTTTGAAGATGTGTTTGAGTCGATTCCTGGATTACCTCCTCAGCGTGAGATTGATTTTGCTATCGATCTTATGCCTGGTGCGGCGCCCATTTCTTTACCCACCTATCGTATGCCTCCAAGTGAAATGGAGGAGTTGAGGAAGCAGATAGATGGTTTGCTAGAATTGGGTTTTATTCGGCCCAGTGTGTCTCCTTGGGGAGCACCTGTTCTGTTTGTGAAGAAGAAGGATGGTTCCTTGCGATTGTGTATTGATTTTCGCAGCTGAATCTGGTAATCGTGAAGAATAAGTACCCTTTGCCCGGATTGATGATCTGTTTGATCGGTTGAAGGGGGCACGGTACTTCTCGAAGGTTGATCTGCGATCGAGGTATCATCATGCGCGTCAAGGATGGGGGCGTGCAGAAGACCGCTTAGGACCAGCTCCGGTCATTATGAGTTCCTTGTGATGTCGTTCGGTCGACGAACGCACCGGCCGTGTTCATGGATCGATGAACAGGGTGTTGGCCGTTTCTGTTTCGATTCGTCATTGTCTTCATTGATGACATTTTGATTTATTCGGCGAGCCGGCGAGCACGAGGAGCACTTAAGAGCGGTTTTGGATACTCTTAGGAAACATCAGCTCTTCGCATAGTTCAAGAAGTGTGATTTACGGAAAGAGGAAGTCAAGTTCTGTGACATGTGGTGTCCAAGGAAGGATAGCCGTCGACCTTGCCAAGGTAGGTGCAGTGCAGGACTGGTTATTGAGGTAAGGAGTTTTTTCGGGTCTTGCAGGCTATTATCGACGCTTTATTCAGAACTTCTCGAAGATTGGACCGTTGTCGCAGCTGACAAGGAAGGATTTGAAGTTTGCTTGGAGTGAGCGGCGGAGTTAGCTTTTCAGAGCCGAAGGACAAGTTGACGTCCGCCCCTGTGCTAGTATTGCGAGCAAGGGGTTAAGTATATTATATATACCGACGCCTCTCGCGTTGGTCTTGGTTGTGTCCTTATGCGAATGACAGGGTGATTGCTTATGCTTCGTGTCGATTAAGGAAACACGAAGAGAATTACCCTACGCACGACATGGAATGGCAGCTGTCATCTTCTCATTAAAGCTTTGGAGACATTACCTCTATGGTGAGGAGTTCGAGCTCTTTTGCGACCACAAGAGCCTTAAGTATATTTTCACGCAGCGTGATTTGAATATGAAGCAGCGCAGATGGATGAAAACATTGAAGGACTTCAAGTTCGATGTTTGTTACCTTCCTGGTAAGGCGAACCTTGTGGCGTATGCGTTGAGTCGCAAGAAGGCTTTGGAGTTTGCGGCTCCGATGATAGCAGAGTGGGATATGTTGGAGTTCGTGCGCGATTTTGAGCGAAGCTTACGGTGGTTGAGCCGTATGAGGTTATCGCACACATTCATGTACGGCCAGCTATCGACGAGAGGATCGTTGCGGCTCGGGCAGATGATGAGCTTTTGATGAAGATGAGGCGGCGGGTTGGTACGGATGAGAACTCCGACCGGAGTGTTAGTTCGATGGGGGCCTACGTTTTCGTGGCGGTTATGTGTGACTGACATCCCTGACTTGAGACGTGAGGTTCTCGAGTTAGCCCATAGTTCTAAGTTTGCGATGCATCCAGGTAGCATGAAGATGTATCAGGATATGAAGAGGTCTTATTGGTGGGACAATATGAAGGTCCAGATTGCTGAATTTGTTTCTCGTTGTCTCACGTGCCAGCAGGTCAAGGCAGAGCATCGCCGACCTCCTGGGTTGTTGCAGCCCATGCCCATAGCTGAATGGAAGTGGGATTTCATCTCTATGGATTTTATTTCTGGGTTGCCGAGGACGAGAAAGGGATTTGACTCTATTTGGGTGATCGTCGATCGATTAACGAAGTCGGCGCATTTCTTACCGATCAGAGTCACTTACTCTGCAGACGAGTTGGCTAGGTTGTATATCAAGGAGATAGTGCGTCTGCATGGAGTTCCCCTGGAGATTGTGTCTGATAGAGACACGCGTTTTACATCTATCTTCTGGACTCGTATCCAGGAAGCAATGGGTGTGAAACTGAAGTTCAGCACCGCGTTTCATCCGCAATCAGATGGGCAGACGGAGCGCGTGAATCAAGTCCTGGAAGATATGTTGCGAGCTTGTGTTTTGGATTTCAAAGACAGTTGGGATGATTGTCTTCAGTATGCAGAGTTCGCGTATAATAATAGTTTCCAGGCGAGTATCGGCATGGCTCCCTATGAGGCGTTGTATGGTCGCCCGTGTAGAGCACCACATTGTTAGGCAGAAATTGGTGAGCGTAGTTTGCTTGGCCCAGAGTTGGTGCAAGTGACTTCTGAGAAGGTTGACATCATTCGACGTCGACTTTTGACAGTGCAGAGCAGGCAGAAGAGTTATGCTGATACGAGGCGTCGACCGCTTGAGTTTGTAGTGGGAGACCATGTTTTTCTGAAGGTCTCTCCTATGAAGGGAGTTCTGCGGTTCGGTAAGAAGGGGAAGCTGACGCCGAGATTTATTGGTCCATTTCAAGTTCTGGATCGAGTGGGAGCGGTAGCATACCGCCTTGCTTTGCCCACACCTCTTGCGGGTGTGCATAACGTATTTCATGTTTCTATGCTAAAGAAGTACGTTCCTGATCCTTCGCATATTATCAGTTGCGAGCAAGTGCAGTTGAGTGAGGATGCCACTTATGTACTGCGACCGACGCGTATTCTGGATAAGAAGGAGCAGGTATTGCGTAGCAAGGTTATCCCTCTTGTGAAGGTGCTATGGACGCATCATGGTGTGGAAGAGGCTACTTGGGAATCTGAAGCTGAGGTCAGGAAGACCTACCCTCTGATCCTCGAGGATTATATGAAGGTATGAATTTCGAGGACGAAATTTTCATTAAGGGGGGTAGATTGTAACGACCTTGGAATTTTTGTGCTAATCTTTCCTTAAGTAGTTGTTTTTGGGGTAATTAGCGCTTTACTCGATTGCTTGTGAAATTCGCATCAATCACTTTAAATTGTATCTGCATGGCTCTAAACGTGTAGATTAGTGAGCGCTACGTTACTCTGAAATCTGGGATCCATCGCTAAATCCAGTTGTTCTGGGGATTTTTTGGAAGATCTGGATCGGACCTGGACCGCGCGTCGAAAGTCCGATGGCGATGATCTTAGGTTGTTGCGTCACCGAGTTGGGCTTGATCTTCACCTCGAAAATCAAGTCGATCTGATGTTCTGGGTCGATTTGCTTGAGCTCGGAGTGAAGAGTGTGAGAACGGTCGGAATTTAATAAGCTTTTTATGAAATCTGAGTCGTGTCGCTTGCGCGACGATTTTAAGCATTCTGACCGTTGGATTCTGACCCAATTTTACCCTCTGATCAAGATAGTTGGCCCAGGCATATCCTAGTGCTTGTGGACCTGATCGAGTTTCCGTGACCGTTGAATTGAGCGTGGTCCGCCACGGCTGATCTGAAGAGCCGGTCGGTATGAAAACTCTGCTTGACCTAGATCCTTGGTCAAGGAGCTTAAGTCCGACCTTTCGTGGTTATAGGCCCACCAGAAGTGCTTCGTTGGATCGAGAAAGGCGTGCTTTGGTTATAACCTGAGTATACCTTGACCCTGGGGTCATTTCCATCATTTTAAGGCCTATATATAGTCCTTAAACCCTAGCTCTCATTTCCATACGAATTTTCTCTAACCCTAGCTTGGAAAGAGAGTGGAAAAGAGAGAGAAAGTGAGAGAGATAAGTTGGTGAATCATCTTGATTTCTTCCTTGTTCTTCTTCATCTGTGAACCTTCACTTTGAATCGTTCTTCTGACGGTTCTGAGTTCCTTTGGGGTAAGTTAACCTAACCCTAACTTGTGTTAGAGCTTAGACTAGACTTGGTGTTGTTGTATCTCATTTCTATCCTTATTTTAGGGTATTCTAATGCCGTTGACGAAGACAACTCGTCTAAATCAGTTCGGTGTTCCTTTCTTTGCTTAAGGTGAGGACTTTAAGTCTATAGGTTATGGTTTTCAAGGCTTTCAATCCCAGTTAGTGATTTATTCTTGTTATGGATGAGATTTCACATGTCAAATGTCATGTTTACAATGCTTTTATGATATGCATGTGCTATATTGAGATTTGTGTATTCTATGTGTATTTATAAAGTACCGTATACGTATAAAATATGCACTTATGTTTGCCATGATTAATTGTCATGTATGTATGCTAGATGCATGTATGACAACTCCTTGATAAAAGGAATTGTCTAAGTGCATGTATTTCAACATGCGTCATGTATGTTGTTCCATGTATGCTAAGTGTTTGTAGAAGTGCATGAATGATCTAAGTGTGACTTATTACACTTATTGCAGACATTGAGAAGTGATTCTCAATACTCCTATTGATGCGCATGATTTCCTTTATGCAAGTTACATTTCAAGTTCTTTAAATTCAAGCATCTCCTATACTTACATTTATGTTAAGTTGATATCCTTCAGATGAGTTTGTACCATGATTTGAGTGGTTGTTCCATTACTGTTTTACATTCCATATGAATACCTGTAGTAGTGTAAGGTGTTTGGGACTATGCCTTAGTCCAGGAAATCGGTAATTGACCCTATGAATCGTGGTTGAGATTGCTTTCGCCACGTAGGACGTATTAGACGAACCTGAGTCGTATTAGAGTTGTCGGGAGTGGTTCGGCCACGCGGACTGTTTGCGCACTCTATGTCGTTCAACTCAACGTGCGCTCGTGCTAGTCGAGTTCGTCAAGAATCCCGATTGTCCGTTGTATGTTAACATGTATGAACGCTACTGCTTGAATCTAGGGTACCGAACTTACCAGTGAAATCGTATTAACTATGGTACTCGATCCGCTAAGACTCATGACCCGGACATGGTGGTATGGGACACCGTGGCCGAGCTGTCGGCCTACGCTGGGGTGACGAGACTCCCCGTAGTGACCAGTGAGCAACTTAACTCGTGAGCCGATTATGGTGGTATGGGACACTATATTCGTGTTGTCGGCCTACATTGATTGGTGACGAGCCCTTTGTAGTGACCTCGAGCATACCTGGATACCGCAAGGAGGTGACAAGCCAATCTGTGGTAGTAAGGGCATGAAAGGCGTGCATTGATTGGTGACGAGCCCTTCGCTACGACCTCAACTATATGATCGTATGAGATGTCTAGGATTGACGACCCTAGAATGGATCACTGTTTGGATTGTGACATGAGGAAAGTATCTTAGCTTCCCAACCCTGCTGTATGAATTGGACTAATAACAACTTGGTAATCGTATCCATGCACCGCATTTGCATGTGCTTTGTAGATGTGGCGCACTTTGAGGCGATGTCATGCGTAACGTAAGATGAAGACGCTGAGGGTGTACGTGTGAGGGCACGCATCATATTGCATTCATACCTGCATTAACAAGAGTGCTTAGGATTTATTTACTTATCCTGCTTTATCATTACTGTTTGATTGAACTGATAACATGTTAACCAGTGCCTTATTGTTCCACTGAGTTGATCACTCACTCCCACGTTTCTGGGATGGTGTTACACACCCACCAGACTCTGTCTTTGGCTCTGATGTTGCAGATGTGGATGCGACGTCTGAGGCAGAGCGGGAGCTGGATGACGACGAGGCTGCCTTCTCCTATATGCAGTTTTCAGACGGGTTCTAGCGAGCCTGGGTCTGATGCGCGGGATCTCTGGGATTATTTTTTGGGAACTGAAATGATGTAATTTGATACTTATAATTTTGTTAAATAACACTTTTACATGATCTGGTTGTATATGTAATTCAGGGATTTATACTTGTACACATTTTACTATAACTCTTCCGCTTGCTTTATTCAGTTGTCCCTGAATCATATCTGTGTTTTGGCTTAATCTATTCCATGTTTTATGCACTAATATAGTCAACATACATTCATCATTAAATATGTTGCATAAGTGATGTTTTGGAACTCGGGAGCTGAGTTATGCTCGACCCCCGAATTTCAGGGCGTTACAGAAAGCCTTGAAAACCGTAACCTATACGAATATAGTCCGCACCTTAAACCAGAGAAAGCACACCAAACTGATTTAGACGATATGTCTTCGTCAACGGCGACTAGATAACCTAAGGCAAGATTAGAAATGAGATACATCAACACATAGACTCTTCTAAGCTCCAAAACAGATTAGGGTTAGATTAACTTACCCAAGAAGGAACTTAGAATTGCCGGAATAACGATTCAAAAGTGATGGTTTAAGGATGTAGAGTAACAAGAAAGAATCTCCAATGATTCACCAACTTCTCTCTTACTTTCTCTCTCTTTTCCTCTCTCTTTCTTAGCTAAGGTTAGGAAATTCGTATGAAAAAGAGAGTGAGGGTTTTAAGGTCTTTATATAGGCCTAACATTGATGAAAATAGCCCCATGGCCAAGGTATACTTAGGTTATAACCAAAACAGGCCTCTCTCGATCCAACGGAACACTTCTGGTGGTCCTTTTTCCATGTGCGGTCGTACTTAAGCTCACTGACCATGGATTTAGGTCAGACTGAGTTTTCGTACCGATCGGATTTACAGATCAATCGTGGCGGACCACACTCAATTCAACGGTCACCAAAACTCGATCAGGTCCACATGCACAATGACATGCCTGGGCCATCTTCCCTGATCAAAGGGTGAAATTGGGTCAGAATCCAATGGTCAGATTGATTAAAATTGTCGCGCAAGCGACATTACTCAGATTTTATAAAATCATATTTAATTTCTCACCGTTCTCACACTCTTCACTCCGGACTTAATCAAATCGACCCAGGACATCATCTGGAGATGATTTTTGAGGTGATGGTCAAGCCCAACATGGTGACCATAACTGTCCAAGATCATCGCTATCGGACTTTCGAAGCGCGGTTTAGGTTCGATCCAAAGCTCCTAAAAGTTTCCAAGAGCAACTGGATTTAGCATTGAATCCCATATTTCAGAGTAACATAGCACTAACGATTCTACAGGTTTTGAGTCCTGCAATTCAAAATTAAAGTGATTGATGCTAATTTCACAAGCAATCGAGTTTAGCGCTAATTAACTCATAAATAACTTCTAAGGAAAATAGAGTTAGTACTCGGGTCTTGGCACGAAATTTTTCGGGTTATTACACAGTCATGGAGGGATTGAATGTTGACGTGCGCACGGCGAGCAGAGTGAGCAAGAACATCCAAAGCACTATCCAAAAAAGGCGATTGAGTTGGGTCTTTGAAAGCATTAATGATGACCAAGAGTTCATTCTTAAATAATCCTAACATGAGAGGTGATACTTTCTCCAATGAAAGTCCATCAAAGACTGTTGCCACTAAGTTAGAGCCCTCGGTGCCACTTAGGATTGGCATGATTATGGTTGAACAAGAAGGAAAAGAAGATTATAAGTTTAGAAAAAAGAGGGTACGTCAAATAAGAAAATATATACATATATATATATATATATATATATATATATATATATATATATATATATATATATATACACACACACTTCGTTCAGGAACAACGACAAGAGTAGTTTGAGAGGAATAGGTTGAAGGAACTACAAATCCTGGTGTATCTGTAGTTGCAGCAATGTTGAAGGAGAGTTCCTGAGCCCCTATCGTATTAGAATCAACAGTTTTTGGGGTCAACACGTCAACAGGGTCCGAAAAGAATTTCAGACTTTGAGCCACTGGTTGAATAAAGGAAGCACGCACTATGAGATATTTCTATACATGAGGAGGAGAATCAAGTGGTGCAGCTGTGGCTGGCAAAGTTTCCTCTGTCTTATGACGAAGAGGAGCATCTTCTGTTTCTATTAGAAGTCTTGATGATTAGGCTTCTGTCTCTATTAGCATTGGTGCTCCATGAGTAGTTGTGCTGGTGGTCTCTATAATCTGTGGAGAATATGTGGCATCGAAGGAGAAGAATATATTCACTCTAGGGGAACATTCGTATTCTCCATAGTCAAGTTGTTCCTCTTCTAAATAATCCATTGTGGTTGGGAGAGGAACATTTGGATCAGTTGGAATATCATGAAGCAGAGATTTAGCCCTGACAACTCCTCCTTCCCCAATGTCTACTTCAGCTTCAGTATCTGCATTCAGCAAAGCGTCTCCTTCGTCAGTTAACCTTGTATAAGAAGAAAGATCGTCACTGTCATTGTTAGCCAAGCATTCCAAAGAACTGTCTTCCATCGCTATCGTCTATTTTTCTTTATAAATAGTTTTCACAAGAAGAAGGCGTGTATTTCAAACTGGAGAAGGAGCTAGTTGGGCCAAAGTAGTAGGAGACAATGATTTAACACGAGATCAGGTCATAGGAGGTGTAGCAACTTGATTTATAGTAGGAGAAGTTGAGGTTGTAGTATGACGAGCTACTGGAGAGATTGCAACTGTTGTGGGGCCCGTGGTAGTGCAAACAATACTGTAAGGAGAAGCAATGATCGCAGGTTCTATAATAGCGGGGGCAGCAGAAGTACCATGAATATGTTGATGTCCTCTTTTGGGAGTTGGAGAAGGCAAAGTACCACCTACAGTCTCAAACTCATCACGACGAGCAGGGGGCTGTATTCCTCGCTTTATCAAATCTAAAGGAAAGCCAAATGCAAACCAACCTTCCTGGGTGTTTGATGGTTTTATTTCTCTAGTAGGCTCTTCTAAGGAAATCTTACAGCAGAGTTCTCCGGAAACAACAGCTTGATCTTTCTCGTAAAAATAACTAATTCCCTGTTCTGGCTTATAGTTCCTCAAACATGGAGGAGGAATCCAAATGGGATGCTCCACAGGAAAACAATTACGTACCAAATAGTAATGGTGTGCCCACCATCACATCCAAGCGTATGAGGCTGTCACTCAATGGTTATATCCTGGGAGAATGAAACAAGAACCAAGGTTCCTTGTCAAAAGTTGCTTCCATATCAATGCCCAGTTATAGGGGCCAACTCCATAGCTTCGCATAACCTGGGTGACATCTTCTCCTATTTGTGGCACAGTCTTGTTGTATCCAAATTACCTGGCAAACCGATTGGGGTAATAAGACTCTCTCCAAAATTCTACCCCTTCTCATAAAGGAAGACTGCAAGAATGGATGCATATGAAAAAGATTCACTCGATCGGGTCCAGATTGCTGTTGTCCTCAACGTCCCTATCTTTGGCCTGATGATCTAAGTAAAAAGGAAAGAAGTCAATGGATTCCAGATTGTCAATCCTATCTACTATCCAGTCATATGTTTTCTTTGTCATTTTCCGCCTCCGGAAATGCCATAAAGGTAGATGATCAGGATGGACATAGGCTTTTTTTGGATCATTATATGTCCAAGGAAAGTAAATGCCTAACCAACCAGAGAATTAATGCTAAGGAGTGAAAGAAGATGAGACTCCTAGTGCTAGGCATGAGCAATGCGCCACAGCATGTCCAAAAGCTCGGTAGTGAGCATAATATAGGAGGAGCTAAACAATATCTTTTTCTACCCTCTGCCATTGCGTCGGCCGTGACAAACAAGGTGAGTCGAATGGAATCTGAGCTTTTTGAACTTGGAAGCATGATCGAGATCAGCCAGTAGCCTAGGAAAGCAGCGAATTTAGTTTCGGCAGTAAATTTAGTAGGGCCCTTCATTTTTTTTCCGATTAGCTTCTAGTTCCGGGCCGTGACTACCAGGAAATCTGAAAAGGGGAATAAAGAAAGATTAGCAATTTATAAAAATAAACAGGTATTATGTGAGAGATGAAGAGAATGATAAGGATACTAACACTAAATATCGTGAAAAGTGTGTGAGCCATGAAAGGGGAAATATCTTACGAATGTCTAAAAAATAAGACATTTCTTAAAAAAAGTGCGATTGTTAAAGAAGTTATCTTGGGGAACCTGTTTAGGGCCACGTAAGTAAATTCTTCATTCGTCGAAATGCATTCGTCTAAGAAAGATCTAGTAATGGGTAAGCAGGCCATTCTGAATAAATCCCATAAACTGATGCTTACCTCCCCAATAGGGAGGTGGAAGGAATTTGTGGTAGAAGAGCAATATTTTAGAAAACCCTTGTAGATCGTTGTATCCTTGTGAAAAAAACTCAGAGGTAGCTTTTATGGCATAGTAGACCTTAACTGCAACAAGGACATCTTCATATTTCTTTAAAATTGCCTTCGTCCACGCACTGTAATATGGACGATCTGTCTAAAGACCCTGGGTTCTGAACTCTTCCTTACCTCGCAGAGAGTCACGGTGACGAAAGCGTTGTTAGATTGTTTCAAAAAAGTAGGTGGGGTATAAGTCATGAGGATTGTAACATGGTATGAGGAAGCGCATGTATACTATCCGCCTGGTTTTCTGGACCAACCCTTTCTCTGTTAGGTAGCCTTCAAGGAGTTTTGGCTCTTTTATTACCTAGTTCAATACGTATAGAAGCCTATTTTGTGTTATGAAGTCAGTCGGTTCACTCTGAATTATGGAGCGATGATGGTGAAGGAGAAAAGGAATGGTGATGGTTTCATCCTTATAAGGATTACGGATTTTAATCGAGTTCGGATAAGATTTGATCGAATCCCGAG